>NW_003214508.1:648590-669684 GCF_000006405.1 Perkinsus marinus ATCC 50983 | reverse complement strand
CAGTAAGTTAATCGTGTATAATGTTTCGGCATTTTTCCAGGAGCTGGGCGGTAGCTGCCTTCTGCATCCTTGTGGTGATCTTAACTATCCCAGGATGTGGTACTCGGTCGCCACCCAACATAAGGCCCCCTAGCCCTACTGGTGGGGGGTTTACTCCCACTCAGCCCCCACCCCCGACTGGTCCTACAACGACACCCAGCTCGAACCAGTGCTCAGGAAGCAGCACTCCATCAGAAGTGACCTCTAACGTTGTGCTCTTCTCGGACTGGCCGAGTATGTCGGCCGGTAGTCCCCGGGCCTTTCTGACGGACCATCTACCAGCGTTCAGTGGTGGTAGTAATTGCCTCAACGTTCGAGTCAGCGATCTAGTGCTACTAGTAACCGGAGATATGTTGAAAAACTGGGTGGAGGGGAATGTGACGAAGGTAAGCGAGAGCACTACTGCTGGAGGCGGCCAGGATTTTCGCTCGCTTTTGCAAGAACTGGAGAAGAGTGGTACGAGCTTGTGGATTAGTGCAATACCGACTGACGGGACGTGGTCAACGGTGTGTACGGGTCAGTCCAACGTAATGGTCTGCCTCTATCAATTCGCCACCACTTGGAACGCGTTTATGGAAGCCCGAATGATTGTCGGAGTTGTGGTTGACGGTATCGCGATCAGTAGCGGGGATTTGCCAGCGATCATCAACCAGGGAACAGCTGCCAGAGGTGTCCTCAAGCTCGGCCTGGCAGTCGGCCTTGGTACTCTAAATGGTGTCAAGAACTCTTATGGTAATTCTGTCAACATGTATTTGTCTTTTCTCGTAGATTTTTGGGTGCCCTCTGCTGATGCGTATAATGGTAACTCATCAGAGTTCATGAGCAGGAAGGATAAGGTCCAGGATATGTCCGACTTCCTCCTCTCGAGCATCTCAGGAGAGTCTCCAATACCCCGGACGGACACGCGCCGATATGCTGACGACACTGCGCTGATTTGGTCACCAAGGCACACCGGTTCAAGTGGTTGTATGTATCCGTTGAATACTGGAACTTGTACCAACCCTACAGGAGCTAACGAGCTCGGCTCGTGGTCGCCTAAGGAAGCAATAGAACTTATGAAGTCGATAAAGTCGAGGGTTGGCAGTGAAGGCACTCGCTTAGGATTTTACACTCTCAGTCTGATGCCATTCTCATGGTTGACGACGGACTACCGGAGATGCTTCGGGCGTAATTGTTGATTATCATAGTAAATTACGTTAGGTTATCTATTAGTAGTGCAACATTATTTAATTGTCTATTGGATCCCGCATCGGGGTACATACACGAAGTAGTCAATTTTCGGGGATTATTATTGAGAAGTCTCGAGTTAATCTGGAGTGCACTTCGAAGCATTGCGTGCCGGCACCCATCATAAAATCTTCACACTGAACTTAAGACGGGAACACTGCGAGTGACAGCTCCAGGCTGTACGAGACATCTGTCTAGCTCACAGAGAGCTGTTTTCTCACCTGGGGTGTTTTCAGATGATATTCCGATGCCCCGGTAATGTGGTTTGCCACCCTGTACTGTAGCACATAATTCAACGCATATCACTCAAAACTGTAGAAAAGTGTTTATCCTAATTCCCATGAGAATTCTCATTCTGATGACCACGGGTGATCTTTTTCACTGCCAAGCTCATTTTCTGTAAGCTCGCCACACCTGGTAAGGCCTCAGCGCCTAGTGATTCGTTGTCGAATTGCGGCTGCTCGCTGAACACTGGATGGTGCCGACTCTGACGATTGGTGTTTTATGATGCAAATCCTCATGAAGACTCACACTGTGGAATTCCTCAAATCTTAGCTGGAGAGCGTTCAAATCTGTGGAGATGGAGCTCTGCATTGCAGCCAAGTTGGTACGAACTGACTCGGCCTCGTTTTTGTTGTTCCTCTCGGTCTCTGATAACCTGCTACTCAACTCAGAAACCTGCGCGTGGACCTACAACGGTGGACACCATTCATTCACGAATACGAGACGTTATTGTCATCGCTCTCAGCGGGTACGACCTACCGATTCTATGGAGCTCTCAAATTGATCCGACTTGCGTGCAATGCTGTCTATGAGGTCGACACGCCCCTTGATCTTCTCTACAGAGCTTTTGGAAGCGAAGCGCTTATCCAGACTTTTGCACGTATCTCTTAGAGCCTTCACCTGTAGGTTGGAGTTCTAATGGAAAGATGCGGATATCGCACACTTCATCGCGGAGCTTCTCGTTATCTCGCTGGAGTTCGGTTATTTGCTTGCCTAGTTCCTCTGTCTTCTTTTCAATCTGCGATCAAAGTTCGAGCCAACTTACGTAATACCAAAGCTCAAAGAGTGTATCCACCTGTAGTTCTTCACTGCGTTTGAGCTGGTCTACATCCTCCATTGCTTTCCCCCACCGCTCCATGTCTCCGGACCGAGCCATTTCTAGTGAATCAATCCTGGCAATAGTGTCGCTCAAGGCAGCATGAGTATTCTGAGCAGAATGTGTTTCAAGATGTTCTGGATACTCCCGATTCATGGTTATTCACCTTGAATTTAGAATCTATAATTGCCCTGACTTCGTTTTTCGTTTGATCTATTTCGTCTCGCAACTCGTTCTCGGTCTTGTCGATCAAATTCAAACACTCCGAGAGAGATTTGTTCATCGTACCTACCACCGTGTTGAAACTGGTACGTGTTAGTTATCTAGGAGGGAGAAGAGCTTCCTATGATTACTCGTATTGAACTTACTCAAAAGAGCTAATGGATGTGCTGATGCTGAATTGTCTGCACTGGGGAGAAAAAGATTCTCAAGGTTGCTCATTCGCATACTCAAAGCCTCCATTTTTGCTGCTAGGAGGCTCGTAGGGTCCCCGAGAGTTGCCGACAGCGATGTCATGTTATATCAGACTGGTCAACTCCTCAAGGAGACTTTCATAGAGCACCGATCACCCTCACTGATTCAACACCACCAGCCCGTATCAGAGTTTCTGCATATCTAAGCGTCGTTCAAGAATCCCCAACAAGCCGCATGGCGATACCCTCGTAGGGCGGTCCTCATTCTCACTTCAAAGCAACGATAACGCGAATGCTAAATCAGGGACCTCGTACAATACTCGTGCTCAGCGGGAATGCCGATAACAGGTCGGAATGTCTGTCGAATGACCGAGTATGAAAAATATCCTTCTCATACTCTTCGTTGGAATAAGTAATTCTATAGCACGATAAAACTGTATCTTATGAACGTACTGGAGCAGCCTACAGTATGGTGCCCTGTCGCACGTCACGTGAGTCACGTGATCAGCCTCAAGTCGAGAGTTCAGAGGAGGAATCCGCACCATGTCTGTAGCATATCAAGGTCGATTTAAAGTTTGCCTGAATCATCCATAATTCATCCATTTCTTTCGAAAAAAATGGACTCTTTTACCGACTTTTTACGTATTGTTTTCAATGAATTACCGAAAGGGAATGTAACGGCTGATAATTTGGGATACGTACCGGTTCTCACAATCTACTCAAGTCAGGATACAATAGACAGATTCTCAGTGGTATTATCAAATTCGAACATCGACTCTGTCACAGTGCCATCACCACACTATCACAACCGGCATTGGGCATGACCCCATCCATAGGGTCCACTCACGAGCACTCGAGCTCTCTTACAACACAGACCAATCGAGTATACTGTACAGTACTCATTAGATCAATAAGGATGGAACATAAACTTTCATTCAGCCTCGTTCATTCCACTCAATCATGTCTGTTCTTCTTAGCCGCCGCTGCCCTTGCTTTCTTGCTTCGACGCTGAGGAACCATATCGCCAGACTTGGTCTCCTCTTCCTTCGCAAGAGCCTCCTTCTGACGCTTCTCCTCGGCTATCTCGTCGAGCTCCGCTTGCTTAGCCGACCCCTCCGGATAGTACTTGGCCCACACCCAGTACGCGAACAGTGATATCAGACCGGCGACTGTCATAACAATGCCCATGAACTCGTTATCATAGTCGTGCATACCCAAAGCCGCGCGAAGATAAATGCTCAAGCCGGGGAGAACAAATACAGATAAGAACACTACAGCGAGAGGAAGTAGTTCACGACCGAACTTGTAGGTCAACCAAATGCCGACAGCCAGTGACACGTCACCAGCAAGAACAATGTTGCTGTTGAGAGTTGACGGAGTGAAGACCGCTAGCTTTGACTGGTGCATTTCTACGGTGAGACCCCAGTTGTAGTTGTAGCGAATGACCTCCAAGGTTGCCCAAGTAACTCCAACAGCTAGTGCTCGACGCGCATCATCGTCGAAGCCCACCTTGAGGCAGTCTGAATAGAATATGATTTGGACCATACCCAGCAGGTCCAAACAAGAGAGCATTAGCTCCAAGGCAGGGCCCCATGGATAAGTCTCATAGAAGCCCTCGGGCAGCATATTGTTGACACTATAGCGCACGAAAGCGTTGACAGCGTACGTTATACCGACTTGCTTCAACAGAGATAAGAGGCCCTTCTGCATTGACACGCCGCAGCCTTGACATATTGCGAAGAAAGGGCCCAAGGCGATCATAGAACCGGCACCGGACATAGTGTAGCGGGAATAAGGAGTAAACAAACTCTTAACTGCTGATAACAAACTCTTCACGGAGTTCACCAACACAATATTCGGTTGAATAAAGGCACTGAAAACTTATACCAACATGTGGGTCTTCATCGCTGTCCCTTCAGAGGCTGCTACCAATCCACCATGGCATTCAACGAGTCACATACCCAGATGACGAAAACCCTAGGCCCATAAGAAGGTAATACTTCGCGGTACGGCAGCACTTACGCGTTGATGTAGGCCAACCGATGGTTAATCGATGAAGTCGCGTGCTGCGTGGCACGGTAGTAGGTAAGCGGAGTCTCCTGATGAGCCGACTTGTAGTAGCTAGAAAAGGCTCTGGTGGCTCTGGGACCGAATCGGGCGAACAGCATCAGCTGCGGACAAGTGCTAAAATAACCACTATAATAGTCGATCCCTTGAGCTCAACAGCATGTACCGTAAACTACCTACTGGTTACCGTAGTGTCCCATTGCTGCGTTGATATCTAGTGAGCAAGGGGGTACAGCTCAACCAGAGGTTTTAATAGTCGGAAACAAATACAATGGTTGAGTGAGGCAAGCAGAGTGACAGTACTGCGGTAGGAAGGAGTCGCCCATTTAGCGCTTCAATTTGATGATAGAATTGGTGAAGTTGTCAATTTACAAAACATGTATAAAATATAATAGTGATCATCATCATCACCTACTAGTACTACTATTCGAGGGGAATAACACCTTGAAGTAGGATAAAAGGCCCAACACCTGAACATGATGTAATGCTGACAGCGAGACCCTTTCAGCTTACCAGGGCCAGGATGCAAACCACACAGCAGACGCATATACACAGTTTGATCCACAGGTTACGTCGCTGCCTCTTGCGGCCCTTGATCAAGGCTCGTTCCGTACGCGCTTAAATATAGTGGAATTACTAACAGTTATTCGTTGATGGACTTAACTCACCAGCATTGTTCTTAGTGTTAACAACGTTAAACTCTATAGAATCGAGCATCTCCCCTTGTTGTTCCACGACCAACTGAAAGACGACGAATCCATGAAAGCATCAGTGAGAGCCTCAACGTACCGCAAGTTCGATCATCATTTGATTTACTTCTTGAATCGACTGCTCCAATCTTTGAATCGATTCATATCTACCCTTGAAAGGGTCGGTAACCATACGCACACCGAGGGGCTCACCTATCCCTGAGGCCCTGCAGCTTAGTGATCCTATCTTGCGTGGACCGGAAGTACTGTTCCTGTGGTTGCACTCCTTCATCAACCATAGCCTCCCTCTACCACACACCCTCTACCTAGCTTATCAACAGGCGCTGTATTAGTACCTCGGCCTCTGTTGCAGCAGGGACCGCGATGGCAAGTTGCCGAAGAGCTTTCTCCCGAATGTCGCTGTTAAAGTCCGACTGTAGTTTTTGGAAACGCTTCAACTGGAGTGATGACCGACATTCCACAAGACGACTTGGATGAGTACTACATATTCATTTAGCCGTCGTAGGCCGGCCTGCTCCATCCCGTTACGTATGCGGAGTTCCGACGCAATGTGACATTTAGACGCATATTTAGTCTCGAACGTTTTGGTGGATTCTCCCATAGCTTCTATCTGACCGAAATGATATCACCTCAAGTACTGTCACCAAATCAGACAATACGGGCATCGGCACTCACCTTCTTTTTGGTTCCCACCATGCTCCGGTTGACGTCGCTGACAATCTCATCAACACTGTCCCGTATAGCTGAGACGAAGCAGCTGTAGGCCCTGGACACACTACGTACACTAACCTTGCTCTTGTTGCTGACTGGTAGCGTTAATGACATCTATTCGTTTCTGATCCAACAGGTCGAGATTCTTGTTAATCAGGCCGAGACCACGTTGGACCTCCCCTACATCAACATCGTTACGACTAGTGCCCCAAGCCCTAGCCCTCCTACCAGCCTGTGCATAGAACTCGTCCATAGACTGACGTTTATCGGCCTCTGCTTTAGCTTCAGTAGCCTTCCAAGATACACCCAGGAAGGCTGCTACCTCCGTTCCTGCACAGTCGATCCTCCCACAACTCGGCATCTCCTCTTTGCTTACCAGTGCCGACCCGCTGTCCCTGCACTGGGCTCTCCTGCGTCTCATAGTCAGTCGGCGCTGCTGACGAGGCATCGAACACTGGGCTCGCCTTGATGTCAGCAGCAGCAGCCGTTGTTGCTGCTGAGGTCGCCGCTGCAGCTCCTGCTACACCAAGTATGTGAACCTGAACAGGGCAATAGTGAAGGGCAATGAGGAGGGAGCTTACCTTGACGATGATCCCCCGCTCTCGTGCAGCATCCTGTAGCTGCTGCAGTCGATCTATTTGCATTCAACCGATGGGACAATGACGGGTTATACAAATGAAAGCTGACGCTCACATATTCAACGAGAAAACCCCAACTTGGGCAAGAGCATTGAAGATGATCTTCAGCCGGCGGGAGACGTGGCGCTGTGCCACCGAAGAAGAGTTAGTGCCCCGAAGAGGAAAATTTATAACCGGATTGAGCTGGATGGAAAAGGTGCCTGAGGATATGCAAGAGCTCCGAGTGTTCAAGATGGAGAAGGTCTGCTGTTCTCGCGGTCAGGTGGGACGAGTTGGAGTATGATGCTTTAGAAGGTTTACTGGCGTAATGGTAAGATCATCCACGAGTCACCCGGGTTCGAACTCTGGTAGAGGTTATTGACAGGAGTGTGCAGTTGTCGAACTTTTCCGTGGAGGTGCCCGCACTCCCATAGTGCCGCCATTTTCTGTCATCTATTCTCGAGGCTTGCTACATTTAAGCTTGTCACATGGCCCTACGGGCTATTGCTAACATCCCTAGGGGGCCTCGGGCTGCTGTGGGCCTAGGTCGGCCCCTACAGCGCCGAACCGCACTCATGCGTAAAGGCCAGACTATCACTGAGGTAGTCATAGACCAACCGCCGGTTATTATGGGTAAACCGGCATTTAGACAGAGGACGTTATTACACAGGAGGAGCTGACTAAGTTACAGTATCAGTCAGCGATGATCGTTTCTGATCCAATTTGTGATGTCGGCGAGAAAGAGGTGGCCCGTCCTGGCCGTGAGGGAATGTCCCGAGTTGGTGCCATGCTCAGGTGAGAGATTTCCTCATCCCCACCAAACCCCCTGCGAGGCTCCTCATGGACTGGCTGCCAAAAGTAAGATAGCGACGTATGCCTGCTGGGAACATTAGTGTTGCTGTTAGCCCATAGGGGACTGGCTTTGGTGGAGGTCGGGCCGAGCCAAGACTACTGAGAAGCTGTTTAGGTTGGTACTAGAGAGGCTAGAGAATAAGCCCTTGATGGAGGCATTCGGGATCACTATGGGGTTCAATCATCAGTTGTATTGGTTAACTCTGCATGCTTGGATATTCCATCAGAAAATGGTACCCTATAATAGCAGCCGCGTCGGTTCAAGGGGTGTTTATGCATCAATCTCAGCTGCAAATAGGCGACGACCGAATGGACTACTATTTTTTCGAACACATATGGGTGCTGCCTAAAACGTGGTTGCTCATCAAAAGAGTACCTGACTACCGTTTCAGTTCAGAGCTGAGGAATACCATGGAGTAGCATATGGCCTCAGGCCCGCCACCGAGTGTGGTGATTCTGTCAGGTACAGCTATGGTGGCTGCGTTGCTCTGGATAGGGCCTTACGAAGGGGAGATATACTCGCTGCCCGGCTGCAGGAGGTAGTTGCCGTTGGGGGCTCAGGACCACCTCAGCGTTGGTGTCTTAGCAACTCCATGCTAATATCCATAGTGGTGAAATACAGAAGGACGACAAACGACTACTGCTTTTGACCAAGTACACTGTGAGGTAGTTATCACTGGCTTGGAAATAGGCTACTGATAATAGGCGATTCTCTTCAGGCAACTTTCGTACATACTAAGAGTACCGCACGATGACTTTATATTTGCTAATTTCGTATGGGCAGACTTCCCATTGCCAGCATACCCAGCTCGACCTCTCCCTAATAGGGGCGCCCTTATCGACCGGAGTCGGCCAGCTACCCGTATGCCGCCTACACAACGGAGGTGAACGCGAACTGTGTGCATGTACGTTTCTGTGATACATTGTTCTTCATCTACGGAGCATTTCCCCACAGTCGTGTTGTAGTCTTTGATGACGTTATCCTTCTACTATGGCAGTAGTAGCCCTGAGGGGCAGGAGAGACTTTATCGGTTCGAGACGTGGATAATATGTGGCAACACAAGTGAACTCTGACACGCCATAGTGGACTCCCGCGTGACAGTGCTATAGATGCCTTTCGTGAGTAGGGCAGTGTTAGCGGTCATTCCTGACTTGTAGTGCAGATGTACGGGGATGGGCTCGGTAAAAGAGGTATTATTAGGTAGAGGGGGAAAGGCGGTGTTACCTCGTTGACACAACTCAAAAGTAACTGCAAGTACATCTATTAGCCGAGCTAACGATACGCACTTGTTAGGCTCAGAGAGGCCCATAAAAGCATATCATGTCGACCTACCGCATCACACCGTGTGGTTCACACGGCACGTGTGAATGAGAATGCTGTCGTTCAACCCGTCACAGAGGAGAGTACATCGGGAGTTGAATAATATGGTGGAGCTGATTCGTGGTAGATAACTGAGGTTTGGAGGGCTTGGATTGCAGTAGTTTAGCATGCAATTCTTCAAGGCGTATGTTGTCAGGGGGAAACGGAGTAGAGGTGTATAGTTTTTCTCGAAAGGCCGACGTTTTTAGTGACAGCATGGTAAATGGTCGATAGCAGAATTTCCACTTTGCAAGGGATAGGACTTTTCCTTCTCCGGACATAGAATAGGCTCATCTTCCTCAGTCTTAAACCATTCGAATGGAAATTCATGCAGTATCGGCGATCTGAACTGGCAGCTTATGTTCCGGTGGTGATGCACACTATGGCGACCTGAAGGGGTCGTGGGAATACCTTAACTCTGTGAGTGAAGGCGTACAGGTTTACAGGGGGGTTTGCCTGGGGGCGATGGAACTGGAGTAAAGACTTCTTATTAAACGTAGCATACCGGACGGGTGGAAGTATGATAGAGATCAATGCATGGAGATTGAATAATGAGCGGAGCGATTTCTTACGAGTGTTGCATATGCTGGTGTGACGAGATTACAGTTGAGTTGTAGTGCAATTTACTGGGCTCAAGCGGAGCCCAGTGCACCATTGCCGCCATTGCGGACCGAATGTAAGCCAATCCACAGCATGGAATGATCGACCCAACACTATCATAATGCAACGAGTCACGTCAGTATCGAAACTCAATGATAAAAAGTAAGAACTACTGATTACGTAATCATCTCTGCGATGTTATAATAATGAGAAGAGACAACTTGCTGCTTTTCAAACATGGTAGCCATGGGTTCCTCAAACACGAACATCCACTGCGAGGAGTTGTGAGATCAAACGCCTGATCAGCCGACCATCCTCTTCCAAAGACATCACCGTGGGCTCAGGGAGATGCACGAAAATGGCGGGTATCTGCCGAAAACCATGTTGCATGAGGAATCGGCCGCTCTAGTCTACATTCAAGTTTCGACTTCGGATTTCTGAAAGAGTTCTGAAGTAGATCTCATTGCAGTAGAAGCTTCCTGCATCGACACTCCACATCTCATCAGAATCAATACCATTGACCAAGCCGAGGTTGGCGGTTGAGGGGAGAATAGAGGTAACATTAGGGAGGATGGGAAGAGATGAGTTACTTTCAGCAAGGATCTGACAGTCCGTATAGTCAATGCAATAGCATCGGGAAATCGAGCTACATTCTTGGCCGCGACCTCGAGTTTAAGTCCCTTTGCTCTATCCTCCAACCCTAGGTGAACAATTGCTGCTGGTTTGTGTACGTCGGCCTCTCTGAGCCAACGAGCCGGTTGAGACGCGCCACCGTGCGTAACCGGTAGACTGAACGCTTGGATGCAGTAGTGAGAGGTGCAGCTTCCGTTGAGGGACTCTGAGACATCAACATCCTTATTGGTACAGTATGGAAAGCGGCCTGTTCTGATGTCATCCAGAAACCATGAAGACTCACTTGCAACAGCCTCCGATGGGTTGAAGGTGAAGTCCTCAAATGGTTGATAACCCGTAACCCAAACAACGCTTCTCTCTTGAGGTGGGGCAGAGAAGGCAGCCGCGCTCACCCTCAGAGATGTCAATCGAGCAGTGTCAGCACCTACAACCAGCACAGCCGACTACCGAACAAGACGACATCCCATACTTGCAGGAATGCTGCTTTGATGATCCGTGTAGCCGTCAACCTTTCTGATGCAAACCAAATACCCAGCAATAACCAACACGAAAAGCAGCAGGGCACCACAAACCCACTTTCTAAGGCCACTAGAGTGGACCAGGGGTGCTCCAAATGTACTGTAATTGTGGCCAAAAAGTCGCTCTTTACGACGCACGCTGATAGTGTCTGGTAATAATGGTACAGTGATAGTCGAGATGGAAGTATCCATCGGAAAACAGCAAAAAAAAGGACGACAAGTTGGTGAATGCCGTTCTCATGCATTCTTGGAATGCGAACACAAGAACAGTTATGACCACTGAAAACACACTAAGAATACCTTGGACAACTACCACGAGTAACCGACTCGTCGACGAGACCAGTCATTGGGACTGCTGATTCCAAAAAGTTGCAAAATAAAATTACACTTCCTCGGACGAGGGAATGAGGAAAAGATAATACCCTCCTGTAGGAGGCATCGGGGAGTCCCCAAAGTGGAAGCCGCCAAGCCCTCCCTCGATTTCGAGGGAATCGGACTTGGTCAAATTAATATAGTCATCATCACAGACCTCCTCTGCTGCGGTGGTAGTAGTAGTCTCGCTACTCGACTTGTGCTTATCAGTGAGGAAATCGTCCATTTCGTCGTCATCTCGAGTAATCCGTACCTGCAGACTGTTTATGTAACGCAGGGGGGGCTATTAGTTGAGATGGCTACATATAGAATGAAACCAAGATGACTAAGGGCCATGAACAAGCTCACTGACATTATGACAATATCGGGAACGGAGGAGTCCATCGAATTAGTAGAAGCGTCCATGCGGAATACCAAAACAAACTGAAATCATACTCACAAGCAGAGACCATATACCATGAACAATACAACGAGAAACGACTTGGAGAATTATGTCGAAATGAGCCCAATGTCCCTACGAGACGGTGAACAAGTGATCTGAATAGTCAGGCGTGTCTTCAAGCTGAACCTGTGTCGAAGCACACGAAACGCTAGAGTGGCTATGACCACCATGACACAACGAGTGGTGATAACAATGACTAGCTATGATGATATGGAAAGGAGAACCTTCAGGATTACCCACGGGTACGCCATTGACTTTGAACTCACTCGTGCGTTGTTGAAAAAAGTTAGCTACTACGAGGTAACCAATACAGGCTGCATGGTATGCCTGGATGAGGAAAAATATAATTAGTCTAATACGATCATACACACACTACGACAACTAGGAGGAGGAGAGGGTCGGCTTCAAGCTGCTATAATCACATTATAGGAGGTAGCGGCTGAGGAGAGGCAGGTGGCTGAGATGATAGTAGCAGAAGACCCACCAACAGACAGGACCGACACAATGGGCATGCTGGGACGTGGGCTAGAGCTATCCATCTGAGGAACATACTCAAAGTTGACCAGCAGCACGGCTGAGGCCTTCACAGGGTCCTACTTGCGTACACATTCATCGTGGAACAAGTGACCACATTTGAGTACAGTAACAACATCATCAGTCTGGTAAGACGACAGGCATACGGAGCAACATGAGGAGCTATCAGGGATCACTGAAGAACAGCCGTAGTGCTGGGGCTACATCTGGCCTCACTACTGGGGTTTCCTTCAACGAGGTTATCTTCAGGTATGTAGCCGCTAGTCTGAAGGAAGTACATAACAGATCGATACTGTTGAGTTGATGTACCGAGGAAGAGGTTAGCCAGTGTGCAAATGGCATCATCGACGATGAGCCTTCCAGGAGCCGGCTGGCTCGGCTATTCATATCGTGCTGGAGCGGTGGCTGGGTTATGGTAGGGAATTCATCGTATATAGAGTACTCTTGGTTTTTCGACAAGTGCACCTGGTCATACACTGGGGTATCGCTAATGTATATCGTGTTATGTTGTTGATTACGTATATAACGAAGGCCATAGTGGCTACGGCCATGCATAGGCTTCCAAACATTATTATGGAGTCCATATCGGCGTCGTATTCGATTCTAACATCGTTGCTTTCACTAGTGCCGATAAGTGCTGACATTTGTAGTGTAATGACAGCTGAACGACACGACTACGAACTGAGCAAGTAGTAGATGAGGAAGGAGCCCGATCAAAGGAGATCGAAACAGTACAGCAAGCACGCACTTACGACAATAGATAGTACAGCTACCCTCAACAGAAGGTTCATCTTCATGACGACATAGTACGTAGACACGATTGAACCACCCAACTCGACTATAGAGTATCAAGTTTTGGAAAACAGCCAAGTTACATCTCGAGACACTCTCAAGGAGACAGATGACGGCAACTATGAGGTTCAACGAGTGTATTTACGTCCTCACACTATGCCTTTCGTATTGTCAACACGGTGTTGGTGTCCTACTGCAGAATGCCCTTCATGGCCGACTCCTATAACGATCAACGTCGCCTCAAGCAATAAGACAGCAGTAGAGCTGTCATCGAGCCCGAATAGGCAAGTAAAGGAACTACTATCATCACTTGGTGAGGGACCACCCATCCAAAGGCATATAGGAGGAGGAGGATGAGAAGAAGAACGGTCACTGCTCGGAGAACTGAAGGGTAGAGTGCGAGGAGGAGGCAATTGATAAAGTCAACATCACAGCAAGCTACAGTTATCTCTACATCGGTACTACTACTACAATTACTATCAAGACGGTACAATCGTCCAATGAGCCACGTGAATAGAATATCCGTGGCCGTATAGGAAGTAGAGTAATCACACGAATATAACAAGATTGGATGCAGCAAATAGAGAACCCTCATTACACCCACTATCGAGCGAATCAATCACCAGGTCCACATGATGATCAATAAGATAACAATATGAAGTGAAGCAAGACCAACCATGGTTACTTGTTAACACCCGGGGAAAACATACACATCGCCAACACACAATCGACGCTAGGATAAAAATATGACTTCACATGTCTAGAAAATTGACAGGTACACACTCCCCCCCTTGGAACCTGTAAAAGAACACACTGAATCGTTGTGGTTACTATGAACACTACACGAGTACCGCATGTTGATAGTCACTGTATATAAGGATAGACAGAAATTATATTATCGAAACCAACGATGAAGCACAAATAGGCGACACAATGGCCCGCTATACACTGGATAAGGTAAGCGATGTGGACGCTACCCGAGAGACGCGATTCCGCGCGACTGCCGCTTTTGATGGAATGTATGTGTCATTTCACATCGCTTGGATGATGCCAAGACTTACAGTAGAAAGGCGGCAACTTGTCGAAGTAATAGCAGCTGCCAAAAACAGCTCAAAAAATGGGATGATTATGTTATGATTATTCAAGCAAGATACTCGATAACCTTACGATAAAGCAGTGGTGACACAACGGTGTCCAATACAAGATGCGCAACAAGCATCGTAGTTGGTAGAAGTGGCGAGGAAGAGGAGGAGAAAAATTAAGAAATATACAATCATTACGCCAGAGCGTTATTACCATTATAGGAACAGGCTCATGCTTCTGCCGCTGCTGCGGAGTGCCAGCACAACAGCGCTTATTGGCACTCTACACGTGGCACAGAAATACACAGAAAACAGAGAAGAGTTAGTATTGGCCGAAACCAATCGAGTCGGGAGAAAACCCACCAAAATAGTTCTCATTCTGAAATCGAGCCGCTAAGGACGGGAACTCCGCTCCGCTCAGCCCAGCCTCCGGTTCCGGAATAGTAGGGAAAAGACCTCCCGCACTGGTACCACTACTGCCTCCACTGGTTGTACTTGTGACACTACAGCTGTTGGTGGTCTTACCAGTCTTCTGCGTTTTACGATGTCTTCGACCCTTGGAAGAGCCACGTGAACCTCCCCCATTGATCTCCTTGAGTGCTGCAACTAACTCTCGGATCTCTTCTTCTGATGCATGTCTCTCCTTGGCTATCAACATTTCCTCCCTATCGCGCACAGACTCAGCCAGAGTCTTTCGCAAAGGACCATAAATACGCCTCTTATTGACATAAACAGTCGAAATGTATCCACCAGAATTTTTCCATACACCCGGTGGTGCAGCATACTCCTTCTTACGAAGCGAGTTGAGCATCATATAAGGGCTGACATGACCACGGTCCGAGGGAGTTGGACGCGTTAGTGTGCTTAGATTGGTGCTAGCACTGAGAGTAGCAAGCCCATTGACGCTAAGATCAGCACCAGTATCCGCTAGTCTGGCCCTCTTTGGAGCCGGCCCTTGCTGCATCTGGTCGTAGTCCTGAACAGCTGCACGAGGCAGAGTAAGAGGGTCGACACATCGAGCTGCTATTATTCGACTTAAGGCATCAAGCCCTGGCTCTTGAGAGGTTGTTGCTGCTGACTTCCCTATAGAGTCGGCGAGAGTACAATCCACGCCTGTAGAGGACCCTAAGAAACCAAGAGGCTGAGCGAAGGGACCATTGAGAGCCTCTAGATCACTGAGTGGTGGGAGGGCACTAAAGGGGGGAGAAGACATACCACAGGCCACATCATTGGAAGAACAAGTCGATAGAGTACCACAGTCAGGGGAAGCCGGCAGGGATGCTAGTTGCGGCTGCTCTTGAGGAGTTGTGGAAGGAGTGGTATCGAAGGGGAGATCCAAGACAACAGTCGGGTCGTCTGTCTTGTCCCATGATACTAATGGTAAATCATCACCCCAAGCCATAATGAAGCCAATCAAACTGTTTAGTGCATATCTTAGGTTCCATACACGATCAATCTTACGTGATTATACCGCTCGTTGTCGAAATTAGATATACTACGACAGTCTAAGTGTCTCACTATACATAGCGATGCTCACAACGAGATATCCCGACTACAAACTGAGACAGTCCATGAGGAGGTAAGGAATGAGAAAACTCGATAGTTTTGAAAATATCATGGATTTGCGTATGAACTTGAATGATACCGATCGCGACTCACGCCGTGTCACTGCGGGCAATAGAATAGGATAAAACTTTGTCGTAGTTTGAGAGAATTATATCCAATGGGATACGTTATGCAAAGCCCAAGATCTAAGCCAGCTGATTCATAATGAGCGTTTTAAAGTGTGCGAGATTATCCCGAATAATCGTTTTGAGATATTTTCGCGCAAG
Source organism: Perkinsus marinus ATCC 50983 (assembly GCF_000006405.1). Taxonomy (NCBI): domain Eukaryota; phylum Perkinsozoa; order Perkinsida; family Perkinsidae; genus Perkinsus; species Perkinsus marinus. Next base: position 653,784 of record NW_003214508.1, on the reverse strand, counting down.
TGTATAATCGTTCTTATCTGGTCAAAAGTGTGTGTGAGGATCTGTTGCCAGGCATTACGGGCCTAGTGGCGTATCGCCCCTTAACATACATACAAATTGTGTGATCTCATCGCCGACTCCAGTGATTGCGATTCCTTGTCAGAATTCCTTGTCAGATTTGGTCCATTGCGAGGCTTGTAGAGAACGTTGCGCGCGTCGGTATGGCGCGAAACATGACACTACTAAGCCTTAGTGTCACCTAACATCACAGACTCCTCATTGACTAAGGAGTCTGTGATGTTAGTCATAGGCGAGCACTATGTGAATGCGTGCTGCTTTCACGTACTACGGTTTTTGTCTAAACTTTGTACGAGTTATGTGTAAGGTTTGTGCTAGTTTGTTTTTCATTCCCATAACGGCATTATATAACCCGTAAGCGCAATTTCGCCATGAAATGGCTCAGTTCACGAGAGCTCTTCCGCGTGGCAGTGTACACAGAGACCAGAGTAGTGGTTGGGCAGCAACTCGGAGTTGGAGATAGGCTTTTGGAATTGTGCATTGCTGTATGTATGCAATTTCACGCGATTGAGTTTTTCGGTAGACTAAGATGTACAGTCCACCCTGACAGGGTGAACCTCGCCATGACAGGGTACACAGAGACCAGTGTAGTGGTTGGGCAGCAACTCGGAGTTCGAGAGTAGTCATACGGCTCAGTTCATGAGAGTTCTCCGGCATGACATGGTATGTCGATGTTCGTTAAGTACACTGCCGGTCGGACATGGATATTACAGATAGTAACCGAATGTAACCATGCGATATCTAATGTCCTTGCGGATCAGGAATACTAGACCACCACTTAACCATCCCCGTGCTGCCAGTCTTGCCTTCAGTATATGTTCTCCGGTGGAACTTCCACCGAATAGCCTGGGAATCCGAGAAGGCGTGTTTCCGAACGATGTGTTGCTTGAAGACATACCACATCTATCTTCGTTAAGGTAAGATACCGTGAGAGCTCCGGATGGCTAGACTGTAGACCACCAGTGTTATAGGGGAGGTCCTCTCCGAGAGGACCGTTAGACTCTAACGGCACTCTGACGGTTAGAGTATGGCATACCCCCAATATATACGACGACTGAACTACTACAGTAGTTATATTTCAAATGACACTAGAAAAGCTATGGCATGCAATAAAGACAAGGGGGGGGGGCTAACGCTGTCGGGCCATTCTCGGTGATCACACTCGTAGAGTGGATGAATGAGTGATGGCAGGTCAGTCCCAGTTTCGATCTGACTAACGTTGGCCAGTGACTCCCACGCCACGATCAGGCACTGGGATCAGTTAGGGGGGGGGGGGGGCAAAAGTGAGCCCTGAGCAGTAATTCCGCCTACTCGGCGCGGCCACCATCTTCTCCTTCGTGCCACTTTCATTTTCCTTCTTCCCCTGCTTTCCCAGGAGTGTTACTGACCTGCTACTACTGTTTCTGTTATTCGGGCCTCACACGATTCTTGCAAACTCCGAATACGGGAGATGCTCGGTGGTGGGTGCCCCAGGGTGCTACTGGTTGGGGTTGAGTAGGCGCCCGATCATGACGCGACAGCAAAGACATTCGGTCTCGGAGGCTGAGACGTCCACTTGTCAATGGACAATTGATGATAAAAATTGCGCGGGATACCATGTGCCGGATGAAGTGTATATCTTAGTAGGATAATCCTACCATCCGTGGATCTGTCGCTTGTAACGGTTACAACGTGACCTGTACTTGTGCGAATCGACTCAGCTTTGGCCTTCAAGATTCTCGCCATTGTTCTCTTCTACTGTGTATCTTTGTGCTAGCGTGATAACCACGTGTTCATTGAGAATTCGGTCTCAGGATTCCTGAGACCTGATTTGTAAGTTAGGAACCTAGAATACTACGCAAATATGTCCTGTGTTACAGTCAATTTGGGATCTCTATTTTTTAAAACGGATACTTTACCTACATAATGCAACAATACCACAAAGGGAGGATGCCTCTTGGATATGTCATTGTGAGTTGTTTTGGCATATGCAGACAACCGAGTCAGTCTGACTGAATCATTCAGTCACCAAAATTTCAGCAGTCCCCACGGACCGACCGTGCTCTCATTTCTCTTCCAGTCTTTGAAATTCCCTCGGAGGAATAGCCCGCGTCACAAGCCCGCCACACTCGCATCACACGAGTCGCACATACAAGTCTCAACAGAAAATCTCAATGAATAAACAATCCCAGCTTGAAAATCGGTGATTCATTTCTTGTCCTTCTTCGGCTGTACCTTCTCCATCGCTTTCCTCTGCTTTTCAGCCCTCTCTTTTTCCGCTCTCTTGTGACTGTACTCGTAAACCTTACGGGCGACATCACCGTGGTCGAGTACGCTGTCACTGAGGAAAAATGATATGACGAGTGTAGAACGTAGCAGGCACATTACGACGACTTTCTCCGCAGCTTTTGATAGACCTCTTGGAAGTTCTCCAAATGAGAAAGCCGAGCTGAAGACCTACCACCAAGGTGATTATTGCAAGCTCAAGAGTGTCCCACTAACACGAGCGGTGTAGGCAGTCGAGCCAGCAAGTAAAAAACCAGTGGTTACCATTTAGTCAAAAAAGAGTTTTTCGACGACACTCAGAGAATAAACTGGATTTCACTGCGAGCTTTTTTCTTATCGGTATCAGTATGCAGCGGTAATATAGATTAAAGAGTTCGAAGAACGCAGACATCTCGAATAATGAGCATTAGCAACTTGTCTCCCGCATAAAAGCCGACCCCAGCTCGGCACACCGTACTTACCCCTGTTCAGCGGCTTTGTCCTTTTCCATCTTTTTTTCACGCTCCTCGCTCTCCTTGAGCATTTCCGTCAACCACGAGCCACCGCCGCTACTATTAGAAGCTTGTGCAGAGCGGCTGGCCTCCGTCTCGGTAGTACTGGAACTAAGATACAAAACTTCACCTGATCGACACCGGCCGAAGCAACTTGTACCTCTTAGGTTCCTCCTTGAGGGTTTCCTTCACCCACTGCGTGCCAACGGACTGCGACGAAAGAGCTCGAGTGAGCGAACGGGCCATCGCCATTCGGACTAGCCCAAGTGTCGGACGGGTACTTGTCACGAGGGAGTTCATTATTATCACAAACGGCATACGGTGAAAACGTCAGTCATGATAGCGGCAAGGACGCTCAAAGGAGACGACCTTTTCAGCGGACTGGTACTCGGATCCACGGAAGAATACTCCGTCCTCGGTGCTCTATAGAGATAATCCACGAGTATGCTAACGTAATGATACGTCGTATATTGTCTGATACTCTTAGGTTCTACTGTACATAGAAGATCGTTTAGCTTATAGTAGTGCTCACACACACAAGGAGACAGACTGTGTTACTAACAGCAAGAGTAAGACATTCGAGCAGCATGTCGGCCTGAAGTAGAACAGCCACTTACATCCTCCACGACGTAGACCTTGAGCATGCCTTACAAACTCGGGACGGACTATCCCGAGCCTCTCATACGAGTGCAAACCCCTAGCCCGGTGCGGCAACACAACCCTAGAGTTGTTACTGAGAACATTGTTTACGGAGCGCAGGATTGGATATCGATCAGCTGGGCGAAATGGTGTTACTAAATTTAGTGACAACAAATAGTGATTTTGGACACCAGCTGAAGGCACCGGCTGAAACGGTTAGATATCATCTCGTATTTCTGAGTTTCCTGAAGGGATTATTTCAAAGTGTTTTTCACCGAAGTAAGAAGCTCATAACCCCTTTCAGAAATCTGATTCTCATGGACTCTTCGCTTCAAGAAACTGAACCTCTCCGGGGGCAGGTTGAAGTGGGTTGTAACGCGTTTTCTTGCGGTTTTACGAACCATTTCATACTTCGCTCCGCTCCCAACTTGGCGAAAAGGACTCTGCGAAAATTCCGGACCTTCAACGAAGATTTGCGCCTCTCAAATGGGGGTCAAACCTTCTCTAATAGATTAAGACAGACTCGATTGGTGAAGCGGAACCTCTGGCTTGTGGGATAGCAATCGTGGATTGAGAGTTTTTCAATTATTCTCGCCGTGTAGGTCCTGGGTTCGAATCCTGGGTCGATCGAAATGAGCTTTCAAGGAGTCCTCCTAAAAGAAGCCTAAAATCTGAAATCTGTTGAGGTTCCTGAGCCCCTTCTTTAAAAGATGTTCTTGAACCTCAATAAGCCCTTTTTTGAAGAGATTTTTGAAATAGGCCTCAATAGTGAGAAATTTGGTTGCGCGCGCAAAGCAACTGCCTCAATATTCCAAGTCCTATCTCCTTTACAGAGCATCATTTTCCTTCGTGACCTCTTGTTCTCATGCTCTCTGGCTACGATAGTGATAATGGCAGCGATACGGCTGGAGGGAAGAAGTCAGTGCGAGTACAACTGCCTCATATGCAGTCGTTGGTACGTAAGGGATAGGCTGGGCGGGTTTTTGCTCGATTATACTCTTAGGTGGCACCTGACGTGAATATAGACAGTATGCTCGGGCCTCAACGGATCGATGTCGACTCAAAAACTAATGTGAGAGACGACACTCGACGGACCGGCGATGGGCTATGTCGTCCTATTAGGCGTTGATGACCAACCCTACGGCTCGAGACCTCGCCCACACGATGGAGATCATGAAGAAGGAAGATAAGGAGTCACGACGTGAGCTGGTTGGGGATGGGTGTAGTCGGCTTGCAGTGGTCGGTTATATTTAGGAGAAGCAGGGGTAGGGATTCATTTTGGGAAAAACACGACTTTCGCTGGCGGCCGTGTTGAAGCAACGCATATGTCCAACTTCAACTTTGATAGACAGTAAGCTTACGTCAGAGCTACTAGTAGGAGTATATGAGGTCGATGCAGGTTCAATACGTTCCAATCCTTTGGCTTCGCCGAGGCCCCCGATGGTCGACTTATCAAGGCCGGACAGGGATTGACTAAGCGTGAACGCGATATTGACGGCTTAGTTGCCAAGGTAGTACTATCGTGTAGAAGTACGGCGTAGTACAGAATCATTGGCTAGGTGGATGAGGAGCGTTTGAAGAGCGGTATGGGCGTCTTCGCGGGGGGGTTGAAGAACGATGAAAGTCGCAAGAGCTGAGAACAGCGATCCCGCCGATGTCGATGACTTCCAAGTAATTATGGATTCGCGGCTTCCTCTACTGTGAGTCTATCCTGTAGCCCATGGGCCGGGTTCGAGGGAGAG
>NW_003214508.1:637231-648490 GCF_000006405.1 Perkinsus marinus ATCC 50983 | reverse complement strand
ATATGGTGTAAAATTGTATTCTGTTAGGACCCTGGGTCGACGACATCGCAATGGCATGGTAGTAAGCCTAAGGTTGACTATCAGGGCAGGAGTTGGATCGAATGTCCACCACAACAGACTAAAAAGCAACAGAGGGTAATATTGGCAGCTGTTTTTGGGAGGCGTATGTCTTACTTTACTGCATACAGGCCAAGCAGATGGAGTATATTGAGGATGAGGACGATTATAGGAATAAGACATGTTACCTGCCCAAGAAGTGGATATGTACTTGGGAGGGGCACACTCAAGGAGTGCAGGCGGTAGTGATGGGAAAAAGGAAGGACTTAGGTTGATGGTCGTGTTGGTAGATACGATTTTTCCCGAAGACAGCTCATCTGCTGGCGTCTGCTGGTTTGGACGGTACTGTTAAGATTTGGGACTATTATAACGCTAGGGCGTGTCGCATTACGTATACAGGACATGAGAAGGGGGTTAGAGATGTGGGTATCAGTACAGGTGTTGGAAGTTTCACTGCGCCATGAAATTCAGGTCCAGTTTATCGGGGACGGTACCAAGTTCGTGTCCTGTTCGTATGATCATCATGTCAACTACTGGGATACCGAGACAGGGAAAATTATAAGGAAATTCGACCTCGGCAGTAGTTGCTATAATCTAGCGGTAATAGAGTATATGCAGTGGTTGGGAACTCACACGTCGTAGGTGCATCCCACTGAACTGAACTCTTTTGTTGTGGCATGCCACGATAAGAAGGCGGCTCAGTTCGATCTGAACTCCCCCGGGGACGAACCTATACAGTTGTATAAGGATCATCTGCGTGCTGTTAATACGGTTACTATTTGTGACGATGGAAAGAGGTGATGCCTTGCTGCTTGTTCAGAGCTTGACAAGATGATATATTCAGATTGGTGACCACCTCCGATGATAGGAAGATGTTTGTATGGCACTGGGGTATACCAGTGGTGGACAAGTACATAGCCGAGCCTGGCATGTAGGGTTGATGATAGCTTATTATCGTCGGGATATTTGTCATAGGTCTTCGATACCTGCAGTGACACTTCATCCTAGTCAGAAGTTCATGGCATGTCAGTCAATGAACAATCAGATAGTGGTCTATCAGGCTTACGGTGGTTTCAAGTATGCGATGTGGGCTTTGTAATGGTATCGATAGTTAGCTGTTATCAGGTTGCAAGGTCGGAAACGCTTCACTGGCTTCAACAATGCTGGATACGCAATCGAACCTGGGTTCTCAGCTGACGGAAGGTAGCTACCGTTTGTGTGTGCTTGAGTTTATCTTTGCCTAGGTATATTATGTCGGGAGATGGGGATGGGCGGTTACACTTCTGGGATTGGAAATCGTGCAAACTGTAAGAAAGTGGCGTCACTGCTTTGTGACACTACTTGGGTTTCAGGTATCGCACTCTGAAGGCTCATGATGGCTGTTGTGTTTCCTGCCTTTGGCATCCCAACCAGGCCAGTCGAGTGGTGACAGCTGGCTGGGATGGGAAGATTAAGCTGTGGGACTGAGCTTCCTACTCTCAGAAACGAAGTACAGTGATAGTAGATAGAGCGAGAAGAAAACGATTGTGGTTTCCCTTGTTCACATTTAACGTCTGTTTGGGTCCCGACCGTGGAAAGGTTGCGTTTCATGAGTCTGGCATTAGGACTTCACTGTGCTTGAATGTCGTTGTCTCATATTACGATCGGTTGCATTATTGGTTCATCCATGGTGATTGTTATCAAGCAGGGTGAGTCGTAGCGTAGGGTAGTAGCCCTGGTCGTAAGCGGCCTAACATGTTCTGTTGTAATTATGTCTAATATAGTAGTGCAAGATCTTCTCATGTGACACGGAAACCTGAATGGGTGATGTTCGTGCCAGCGTAAACCCCATGTATGTGTGCGAATCGTACAGTGGTAGGGATAATGACCTCCGAAGAATAGAACTCGATACACGTCAAGTGAGTAGTGATAGGCTCGTACCAGAGCGGACGCACAATAGAATGGGTCATATCGCAATACATAACTACTGTATATGTACGTACAGGCCTCCCCACCGAACTGAAGCTACAATAATTACAATTGTTTCATGCATGATATGGGGACAGACGCACGTCACAGATTGTGCGGATGAAAGAGATTAGATACATCCGATATCCGCGTCTCAAGCATACACGTGGAAGGCAAGAGAAATTCCGGGTTGCAGAAAACAGGATCATATCTCGACAACAGAAGGTGTCCCTCGTACAAACAAGCGCAGCACATTGTCCGACCAGCAGTGAATGCCTGACCATTCATGCATGGCTCGATGACATGATTTTGCGCTCTTATTTGAATTTGCCAGGTTAGTTTTGTAGAGGGATTGTTGCCATGCTTACCATCTTAACGACAGTGTCCAACGATCTGGACGACAATTCACGATGTACAAGGGAAGATCAAGAATATACTAAAATTTCTCGTACAGCATTATCTAAGCCAAATATGTTACCATCATAATCAACCAAGTCATAATCAAACCAGCAAGTTTGGAGCAAATTCTTCAAACATGAGTTGATGCTCCTTTTGACAGTTCCTTCGTACCTTTTATCCACATACCATTGAGGAAAGGAACATGATATACTCGACGACTACACTTATAAGAAGACTTCTAACCGCAAGTTATTTTCGCAATTGTGGCTACCTCTAGGGAAGAACTGCGACTCTATTGTGAATACTTCCATCTTCCACAGGCGTTTGGCCGAAGAGTTGCGGTTTAGACACCACATGCATATAATTTGCCGTAGATATACAGTATACAATTCAACCCACTGAACGCTACACCATCCAACAGAAAAACGGCGCCCTGGTTTAAACCCTGATGCACAGAGTTACACCTGCCCAAAACGGTCTTTACTTATAAGGGTGACATCACGCTCATATCATTCTCCACAAACTTACAACTCTTCATCCTCCGACTCCTAACGAACACCAAGCCAATCGAAACATCATGATAGACTCCTCGATTTACCTTCGACATTTCGTTGTCAGGTTCGAGTTCTTCCTCTTCTCCTATAGTTGTAGAGTCGTCACTTTCCTCCTCAGCTGGCGGCTCCTCGACCTCCTCTTCATCCTCGGGTACTTCCACCTGCACCAACAATACTCCCTAACAACCACACTGATTCACATCGTACTTCGGCCACAGGGGTGTTGGGATCAACGCCGAGCGACTGACTCATGAGAGAGTACACCTGTACAGCAGAGTAAATAGGCGCCACAAGCATACCAACCATCGATCACCTTCTTCACGAGCGTATGAGGATCGAGAATCTCGTATCCAGAGTCGAGCATTGCCGCTTGGAAAAGTACAACAGCAGTGTCTTCAGCGTTTGTATCCGCCTTGTCCTCGTTAACCTACAACGAGATGATGAGGTTATAAATTAGAGAGCGGTTAACCATACCTTCACGAGGAGGTCCTTGATAACCGGATGATCCGGATTGAGTTCTAATGTACGACGACCGATCATCATATTAAGTTGGGTCTTATCCTGGAAAGACTGAGCTCTCACCACCCTCTCCTGCTGAGGCGTGTACCTAACATCAATCCACAAATCATACCAATGTCATTCTCAGCGACCGAACCCACCCGAACTGATCCGAGACGACAACACAGGGAGCATCAACAAGACGCTTGGAGATTTTGACACTCTCCACACCGTAGTTATAGTTGGCTTGAGGGTCCTTCTCAGAGGCCTTCGTTAAGATGTCCTTATACCACTTCGTCAACGGCTTGTACCTTGCACACTCAGGAATAACTAAACCAACTACGACCGAGGACGATACATCTTCTGGAGTTTTGAGAAACGCTTCTTGTCGTCCTCGGTTTCCTCGAGCTTCACATCAGCCTTCTGAATCGAAACAAGCTTCTTGCCATCGTAATCAGTGAGACGCTGCATGCCTATATAATCAATCCCATAATGTCAACACTCATTCGTTGTAAGAGTGTTTACAAGGCTCATCCAAATGGTTGTCGAGGAGCAGCACTTCGATACCCTTTTTGTTGAAGATCTGCAGCGAGGGATTCTTCACCATAACCTGGCGAGAAGAGTCCAGTTGACATCGTGAAACATGAACTGGTCTCTAGTACGTCGATAGAATCGCCACTCATGTAATAGATCGAGTCCTGGTTCTCGTCCATATTTTCAATATACCTGAAACAAGCGAATACCGTACATAACAACGTATATTCACGTTTCATCACTTGTCCAGGGAGATGGACTTATCGCCACTTTTGGTCGTCCTGAAACGCAACAACTTCGCAATCTTCGATCGGTTAGCGTCATCTTCGAAGCAGCCCAGCTTGAGGTTATCCGCGAATGACGAATAGAACTTATCTAAGTGAATCACACCTGACTGGCATGCTCGCTTACTGCTTGCCTCACCCCAGTCGGTCTCCTTGTCCTTCGAAGATTTATCTTTCTCCTCCGTCTCAGCGGCCTCGTCAACCTTAGCCTGCTCTGCCTTCAATTTCTCGTCTTCCTAGCAGAGACATGAAGAGGACTCTCAGCGTGGTACGAACCGGTACCATAGCCAACTTCTTGATCATCTCCAAAACCTTCCGTACTAGCTTCTTCGAGATGACCTTTAAAATCTTGTTCTGTTGGAGCTGCTCACGCGACACCTATAAAAAAGCATCAGTTTCGATTGAACGAGGAAGAGGCTGCTCACGTTGAGAGGAAGATCATCAGAATCAACAACACCTGTGATGAAATTGAGGTAACGAGGAAGAAGTTCGTCGAACTTATCAGCAACCAAAACCTAACAAATGGAGCAATCCCGACCATGCTTACATTCCGGACAGTATATACAGTAGAATGACAACGACGACTTACACGGCGCACGTATAGCTTGATCTCAGACTTCTTCTCCCAGTAGTTCTGCATGAAGTTGTAAGGAGTCCTCTTAGGAACAAATAGAATAGCCTTGAATTCGATCTCTCCTTCAGCACTAAAGTGCGTATAGGCCAGTGGCCCCGCATGGTCCTTAGCGATCGCCTGTGATGCACCGAGATAACGAGTCTGCATCCGTGTGCCTCCATGCCAGCCTACCATATAGAACTGCTCATAGTCTTCGTCCGTAATATCCTCCTTGTTTCTCAGCCAGAGCGCCTTCTGAGTATTAACCTACAAATAGCACGATCGCCTCCAGCTGTTACTACAGGCGGTGACCTCACCTGCTCGTAGTCGTACACAGTCTGCTTCTTCCTAGTCTTTTCCTTCTCCTTATCCTCTTCCTCGCTCTCATCTTCCTCCTTAACCTCGACCTGAGGTGACATAGGTAACATATTTTGCACTTGATTGTTCCACTAACGTCAGAGTCCTCCTTCTGGGATTCATCAGACTCTTCCTCGTCCTCATCGAGATCGGCTTCAACCTCCTTTTTGGTCTTCAACGAGATGGAGTAAGGAACGAACTGGGAGTACTTCGTGGCAAGGTCCTTCAGGCGGCTCTGAAATGGCAAATCTACAACTCCAAGCAAGGCGAAAGCAACCGTTGAGAGTGTTTCGCGACGCGACGCATCGTATATTATAAAAGGAGCAAGTTCCTTACCTCCTCGAGATACTCGTGGGCATCTTCCTTGAGGTGAAGCGTAATCTCAGTTCCACGGCCTAGAGTGTCACCACGTGGATCAGGGCCCACAGAAAAACTAGCGTCTGCACTAGACTCCCAGATGTGCTGCTCGGGGTCGTCGTTATTCTTAGACGCGACAGAAACCTTATCCGCGACAAGGAAAGCCGAGTAAAAACCAACACCGAATTGCCCAATCAGATTGGCGTCCGAACCTACATAACATCATAAGGCTTGCGCACAAGCTGGAGCATCTCACCACCCTCGGCCATGGCCTCGAGGAAGTTGCTGGTACCGGACTTGGCAACAGTACCGAGATTGTTAATGAGGTCGGCCTTAGTCATACCAACACCCGAATCGGTGATAGTCAACGTGTTGGCGTTCTCATCGTAGTCGATCTTGATATCCAACTCGGGTTTCTCCTTCAAATAATCGGGGTCTTGAAGACTGTTGTACCTGAGTTGGCACTAAGTACGATCGAAGAGCGCCAAGACAGCGCAGCCCACCTCGCCTTCTCGAGAGCATCGTTGGCGTTGGAGATGAGCTCGCGGAGGAAAACCTCTTTATGGGTGTAAAGAGAATTTATGATGATGTCCATCAACCTGCTCACTTCAGCCTACAATTGAGATTCGCTTACTGTCAGCAACAACCTCGATAAGCCCTACTTGGAACTCATGCTTCTCGGCATGGTCTTCGTACTCAGCGGCGAGGTCCTGGGTGCTACCGACAGCTGAAATGAGGTAAGGCGGTAGGGATAGATCAAACCCACGAGTAGGACGTACAAGCTTTCTCCTCGGCGAAAACTGCCACAAGGGGTAGTAATAGGACGGCGAATAATCGTTGGAAGCGCATACACGCAAAAAATGGATAAAACTTTACGGCCACGGCTGAATCGTCATGATAGTAGACAGACGTGCAATCGTTAATCGCCGTGAACATATCTTTTCCCAGATATCTTTTAGCACGCACTCGGGGAATGTTAATCTCGCTACGCCATCGTAAGCGATACCAACAAATTTGTTTCGGATGGAGTCTATAGACTAGGGAGCACATCCGACTTCGGCAGATCAACCTGCGTTTTATGTTTTTAGTAGAGGTGACCAACTAGTCGGAAACAACTATTTACGTGACTAGCTCGATAATATAAAACTAGCCTTATTGCTGATTTTTTACTTAGGTGTGTCGGCACTTGCACTCGAACACTTCTTCCAATCAACATCGATAGCAGCACTCTTCTCATTCATCTGGATGAACGGTAAAATTAGAAATAGAGTTATCTAGCGCCATCTCAAATTGTGTGATTTGTCGGGAATGCTTTCTCTCACGACGAGTGACCCGAGGCAGTCGACGGTTCTAGACCTGCACTTGTTTCTCTGACTTTCCCCTCACTAGTACTCTGCTAGTGAAAGCGTTATAACTCTATAGTGAAGTCGATCGTGTTTGCCAGCTCGTGATCGTTTCTCTTCACAGTAGAGGTATTCCTCTGTTACATTAATTTCAAAGCGTTTTATCAATGGGAAATTGCGCTTGCCTCGGTAGCAAACACGAGACACCTCAAGAGCCTACTGACGGCGCAGCATCAGCGCCTACAAGGCCACCCAAGGAGACTGCTGGTGCCGCGGCTACTCAGGATGCCTCAGCGGGAGCAGCGGCGGCGGCGAACGCAGCAGGTAACTCTCACAACGCGACACTAGCAGTAGTAGCCCCCGGCGGCGGCGAGCACTAGCTACTTCCCAGGGGACACGGCTGCTTCAGGTGCTGCTGCTGCTGATCAGCGACAAGGTGGTGCCTCCTCGGCCACTGCTGCTGCTGCTGATAACAGTAGGACTGCGATCCCGCATGCTCATGGCTTCCAGCTGTGGCTTTTGTTGAGGTGCTCTGCCCTTCTCAGGTGCCGCGAACGGTGAAGTAGCAGCAGGAGGTACTGCTCGTGAGAAGAGGGCGCCTTTCAAGTGTGAAAACGGTGCCATGTAATTGTCACCTTCGCCTTGTGTACTTTCTCACAACCTCCCCCCCTGTAGATATACCGGTGAGTGGACAGGCAACTCTCGCGATGGATTTGGAGTACAAGTATGGCCCGATGGCGCCAAGTACGAAGGGGAATGGAAAAGCGACAAGGCTTGTGGAAAGGGTAAGCGCCATCGTAACAACTCAGATTGTTAATAGCCTATTGGGGTAGGCAAGTTCACTCATGCTGATGGTGATATCTACGATGGTGAGTGGAAGGACGACAAGGCGGATGGTCAGGGTACTTACTATCACGCCGACGGCAGCAAGTAGTAGAACTGAAGCCTACTTAAGGGACTATTGATGTAGGTATACAGGGCAGTGGAAAGATGATAAGCAAGATGGCTTTGGTCGTGAGGACTGGCCTGATGGAGCTACGTATGAAGGAGAGTACAAGAACGGCAAGAAGGTTGGTGAATTAGGTTGCTACTATCAGTTTTACTGTGTACTCTTTAGGATGGCCATGGACGATTCTCCTGGACGGATAACTCTGTTTATGAGGGCTCTTTTGTAAACAATGACATAGAAGGCTATGGAACCTATAGTTGGGGTACTATAACTATCGCTTGAGGCAAACCTACGATGTTGTTCATAAGGTGATGGCCGCAAGTATGAAGGTGAATGGAAAGACAATCGTATGCACGGCAAGGGAACATTCATCTGGGTCGATGGACGGAAGTAGTATTACTCTGCTTATGCTTAAATCTTTACACTTGCACTACTCACATGTTAGATATGAAGGGCAGTACGTGAATGACCAGAAGGATGGTCAAGGCGTATTCACATGGCCGGATGGGCGCCGGTAAGGTTAGTGACTATCATTGTTGGTTCTTTCATGTTGGCTCTTCCTTTAAGATATGAAGGAGGCTGGAAGGCCGGCAAGCAGAATGGACGTGGCATCTATCGAACGGCTAAGGGAGAGGTAATTTCTGGTGATACCCAAAACTGTTGAAGTTCCGGTTCAGGTTCGGGAAGGCGAGTGGGACGACGGTCACAGAGTGCGCTGGCTAGGACCTCCTCATGTATTGCCTTGATGAGTTATCGTTAGTAAATAGTGATGTCAATTTAGGCCGCTGAAAGCACCGAGGCCGAGGCCCCTAAGGATACCTCTGCTGTAGCAGCAGCTGATGACACTCAGCAGCAATAGTGAAGCAGGCTATGTAGATCCGTAACGACAGAGGTATGTTAACTAGACTTCACCTTCCGCGACATCACTACTACCAGGAGTATCAACACTTGAATGCAATCCTCTGCAATGCTGCTGTACTCATTACTACCAACACTAAAATTATACTGGTTTATTTTTCTCTACTTACCGTTGCAATGGTTTGCACTTGAGCTACTCCTGCGATGATAGTCGCCCACGGGGGTGGTGATGGCGTGGCCTTCTTTTACGTCGCATAAGTGTTATTATTTTCGCGATGAGAGCGACTGCCGAAAGCAGCTATGATGAATATTGTCAATACTGTCGCTATGTGCTGCAAACATTCATTGTTTTGTGTTGGTGTAGTAGGGGTTGCTCGAAATTCGAGTTGGGTACCAATTCTGTTTGAAAGCCAGGATTTTGAGAAGAGAGTACTGGCATGGATCGGGGTGTACGAGGGTTGTCTTGGATGATGTTTTCTGGAAAGACATTGGTGGTGGATTTGCCGGATGTGCGTGTAACCGCGAGAGGAAGAGAGTTATGGCGCATACCCCGAGGGCCTGGGGCCAAGGCCGACCTTTGTAAAGCATGGCCAGCAGCAGGACTCGCGGTCTACGGCCACAAAGTTTGATAGAGTATCCCGGCCTTGTTAGCTACGTGGATTGATCGAAAGTAGTGGAGACGCCGTAGTCTCTATATGATTTTTGTCCACTAGCGGAGGAAAAACTGCATCGCAGTTTTTCTGTGCCAGCCTCTACAAAGAACACGAGCTATACAGTATAGCTCCTCAGGAGATTGTGTTGTATCATTGACAATGATTGCTAGCATGCAAAAATGAAAGTCAGTATCTGCTAATGTGTAAGAAAAGCTTGTATTGTATTTAATATCTTTACGTACGAGAGTGACCAGACCACCACTTTTACGGCCTTGTTGTGACCGCTGTCCAGTAGAGGGTAAATGAGTCGCAAGCATGTGCTCGACATTGTAATTACGAAACCTTAACCGTGATTCCTCACCGTGAAAAGTTTCTTGAAGACATACCACATGTGGTGTAGCTCGAGCAATATATCTCTGCAGCTCAAGTTTACCAGTAAACAGGCCATTGATATTATAAGAGATGATTGTCAAGGAAGAATTAGTAGACCTCCGAGGTGACGAAAATGAGGGTACCGATGTAGGGTCCTTTATCAACGGGAAGAGAGAGGATGGGATACTCAGCCGCCACTCAGTCACCACCCGTAGGGTGATAGTCGAGCACGGTATGTTCGGTTTAGCTTCGTGCTAACACTCCCACGCCGCGTTGAGGCGCTAAACCTATGGGAGCTTATCCATGCGTTTCTTGATTGAGCGTTCCTGCAGGGTGAGCGAGATACAAAATACACTCTGCGGAGCAACGTGAATTGTCACAGAGAATCACCATGATACGTGCGCGAACACGCGCGCCCAAAAACTCTGAATTTCACGGAATTTCAAATTTCAGTGACATTTCACGTGAAATTTCGCCTTTGAAATTTCAGCAGCAACATTTCATGAAATCTGCGAGCCCTGTCGTAGTGGTAGCTCCGCTATCACTAGGTAGTCCCATCCAACGGTGATCGTGTCTGCCCTGACTTCTTTATTTCTCTATACTCCCTCGTGCGGTCACACTACGGTCACGCTCCGTCACACTACGGTCACACTCGCTCGTGCGACGCAGAGCGAGTGTGACCGTCACAGTACGTGCGACGTGCGTACACGTGACATGTGGGCCTCGCACCCGAACCTACCCCTTATCGAATCTCTCCTAAGATTCTCTTTCGTCTCTCTATTACATCGATACTCTTACCTTACTTCTACCTTAGATTCGGGTTGATATTAGCTCGGTATTATGAACGACGATAGTGAGAATCTAAGTGTGAGATCATACAGTAGCATCGGGATATGTTTGGATTTCGATAGCGGGTTGTGAACATCCTCTGGTGACTAACTCATCATCTAGTGCCGATGCCAATGTTGGGTTGTTCACCAGAGGTGATTGGCTTGATCAAGAAGACGCTACAGTTCAGTTAGAAGTAATAGCATTATCCGTGAACCTGGATTTATGTCTTGTAGCTTATTTCCAACCTGAGATGGACATATTCCGTTCTCCACTTTTCCCTCTCTACCTATTATCAGGTGTAGTGGGATCTCTCATAAGGGTTCCTATATTATATGAGAAGGTCACGAAAGATGCCGATGTGTATGCCCTAGTTGGAAAAGTAACACTCGGTAGCCACAATGTCTATGGTCTCATTGACACCGGCGCCCCCATAACGTTCTTCCTCTGGAAGCATTGGTATGAGAAGGGTCATCCAGGGAGGTGCAAGGACATCATCTTCGGTTGTTATGAATGCAGCCCTGAAGCTTGCAGGGAGGGAGAAACTTGTACACTACATTTCGGAGATGATTCCGTAGTGAGGATCTTCAAGGAATCTGCAACGGCCCATTTCAGCCAAGCTGTCAGTGCCACTATTACATTCGGTCTGGTTGCTG
>NW_003214508.1:635517-637131 GCF_000006405.1 Perkinsus marinus ATCC 50983 | reverse complement strand
GGGACAGACGCACGTCACAGATTGTGCCGATGAAAGAGATTAGATACATCCGATATCCGCGTCTCAAGCATACACGTGGAAGGGCAAGTGAAATTCCGGGTGGCAGAAAACAGGATCATATCTCGGCAACAGAAGACGTCCCTCGTACAAAAAAATCGCAGCACGCTGTCCGACAGCAGTGCGTTCCTGACCACTCATGCATGGCTCGATGACATGATTTTGCGCTCTTATTTGAATTGGCCAGGTTAGTTTTGTGGAGAGATTATTGCCATGCTTACCATCTTAACAGCAGTGTCCAACGATCTGGATGACAGTTCACGATGTACAAGGGACGATCAAGAATTTACTTAGATTTCTCGTACAGCACTATCTAGGCCAATTATGTTACCATCATAATCAATCACCGTTTCTCAGACAACGTTTTAAGTTTGGCTGCCCGTTCCGAACGGGGAGCCGAGCTCATAACGTTATAATGGTTCAATTGCATGTGTATCACCAGCAAGTTTGGAGCAAATTCTTCGAACATGAGTTGATACTCCTTTTGACAGTTCCTTCATACCTTTTATCCACATACCATTGAGGAAAGGAACATGATATACTCGACGACTACACTTAAAAGACTTCTTACCGCAAGTTATTTTCGCAATTGTGGCTACCTCTAGGGAAGAACTGCGAGTCTATTGTGAATACTTCCATCTTTCACAGGCGTTTGGCTGAGGAGTTGCGGTTTAGACACCACATGCATATAATTTGCCGTAGATATATACCATTCAACCCACTGAACGCTACACCATCCAACTGAAAAACGCCGTCCTGCGTTGAACCCTGGTGGACAGAGTTACAGCTGCCCAAAACGGTCTTTACTTATAAGGGTGACATCACGCTCATATCATTCTCCACAAACTTACAATTCTTCGTCCTCCGACTCCTAACGAACACCAAGTCAATCGAAACATCATGATAGCCTCCTCGATTTACCTTCGACATTTCGTTGTCAGGTTCGAGTTCTTCCTCTTCTCCTATAGTTGTAGAGTCGTCACTTTCCTCCTCAGCTGGCGGCTCCTCGACCTCCTCTTCATCCTCGGGTACTTCCACCTGCACCAACAATACTCCCTAACAACCATACTGATTCACATCGTACTTCGGCCACAGGGGTGTTGGGATCAACGCCGAGCGACTGACTCATGAGAGAGTACACCTGTACAGCAGAGTAAATAGGCGCCACGAGAATATCAACCATCGATCACCTTCTTCACAAGCGTATGAGGATCGAGAATCTCGTATCCAGAGTCGAGCATTGCCGCTTGGAAAAGTACAACAGCAGTATCTTCAGCGTTTGTATCCGCCTTGTCCTCGTTAACCTACAACGAGATGATGAGGTTATAAATTAGAGAGCGGTTAACCATACCTTCACGAGGAGGTCCTTGATAACCGGATGATCCGGATTGAGTTCTAATGTACGACGACCGATCATCATATTAAGTTGGGTCTTATCCTGGAAAGACTGAGCTCTCACCACCCTCTCCTGCTGAGGCGTGTACCTAACATCAATCCACACATCATACAAACGTCATTCTCAGCGACCGAACCCACCCGAACTGATCCGAGACGACA
>NW_003214508.1:620215-635417 GCF_000006405.1 Perkinsus marinus ATCC 50983 | reverse complement strand
CCTGTGAGGAACGCACGTAGGGGCGTCACGGAATTTCCGTGACGGAAAGCGTTACGGAAAAAGATGCCATAAGCGAAATATATTCCCCCGTACTTCGGAAAGCATCCTCTTGCCTCTAACCGATCAGCAAATCCCTATCATGTGGTTCACCGCCGGGACTCTTCACCTCATCGTTATGGCTCAGACTATCGTCACAGGATCGGGACGAGATGATCAACTGGTGAATATCGACCAGGCCTTCCAAGACTTCATGAGAGGGTGAGATGCTCCGTTCCCTTCAGCCTCTAGCTCATCCATCGCCTATCGCAATTTTTGAGACGAATGAGCAGTACCAAGTTGCAAAGGCTCCTTTTTCACAAAGCGTGATAGAGATTGAGGAATTGAGAGCGAGTGGTGAGCGATACAAGCTTCTGTTCTTTCATGCTCATTATTCAGACGATACAACTCACGAGGTCGGCCTCAATGAATATGCCGATTTACCGTCTGAAGTATTCGATAAAGTGTTCCAGTGGGCTACAGACCCGCCGTTCAAAGAAAACCTGCGCTCAGTCACTGCGACTTGTACGATCACCTCGCTCTTGCTTCACTGAAGCAGAATGATTCTCTCAGATCCATAAGACGAAATAGCAGCTTCTCCCCCGTCGGTTGACCGAGAAGCCGCTGGTGCTTCGGCTCCGAGCAGGGATCAATTGACTTGGCTGGACAAATGTGCCGCTTGTTATGCCATCGGCCCTACAGGTAAGCCTCCGATGGCTTTCCATACTTATTTAGAGGAGACTTTGGTGCCGATCATCATCACAACCGTCGGTTCCTCTTCAGCCGTTGTGCTGAAGAAACACGGACCCGCATTGCTCAAGTGGTTTCGTTCTCAGTTCAACATATATGCACTATCATGTAACTCGACCAGAGGTAAATAATCCTCAGGGGGAAGATAAAGATGCAAAACGAATACAGCTAGGAAGGTCTGGGACGGGGAAAAAGCTTTGTGTTTACTTGTGTGATATTGCAGATTCCCCTCTCACAAAAGTCAGCGGACAAAAACAGTAGCAACAGAGAGTGTCAACATTGTTAGAACCCGAATCTTCTGGGCGGCCTTATCCATCGGCCTGCTCTGGTCCTTACCGCCGATTGATTGCTTCCGGCATCATTGTTCCGGCTGCTTGGAGCTGTCCTTGATGCAGTTGTAGACATAGATGACGGAACCAGTGGTGTGGTCGAAGGAACGCTACCGGTAGGGGAAAGATGATAAGCAAGATGGCTTTGGTCGTGAGGACTGGCCTGATGGAGCTACGTATGAAGGAGAGTACAAGAACGGCAAGAAGGTTGGTGAATTAGGTTGCTACTATCGGTTTTACTGTGTACTCTTTAGGATGGCCATGGACGATTCTCCTGGACGGATAACTCTGTTTATGAGGGCTCTTTTGTAAACAATGACATAGAAGGCTATGGAACCTATAGTTGGGGTACTATAACTATCGCTTGAGGCAAACCTACGATGTTGTTCGTAAGGTGATGGCCGCAAGTATGAAGGTGAATGGAAAGACAATCGTATGCACGGCAAGGGAACATTCATCTGGGTCGATGGACGGAAGTAGCATCACTCTGATTGTGAGTATCTTTACCTTGGCACTACTCACATGTTAGATATGAAGGACAGTACGTGAATGACCAGAAGGACGGTCAAGGCGTATTCACATGGCCGGATGGGCGCCGGTAAGGTTAGTGACTATCATTGTTGGTTCTTTCATGTTGGCTCTTCCTCGCTAAGATATGAAGGAGGCTGGAAGGCCGGCAAGCAGAATGGACGTGGCATCTATCGAACGGCTAAGGGAGAGGTAATTTCTTGTGATACCCAAAACTGTTGAAGTTCCGGTTCAGGTTCGAGAAGGCGAGTGGGACGACGGTCACAGAGTGCGCTGGCTAGGACCTCCTCATGTATTGCCTTGATGAGTTATCGTTAGTAAATAGTGATGTCAATTTAGGCCGCTGAAACCACCGAGGCCGAGGCCCCTAAGGATACCTCTGCTGTAGCAGCAGCAGCTGATGACACTCAGCAGCAATAGTGAAGCAGGCTATGTAGATCCGTAACGACTGAGGTATGTTAACTAGACTTCACCTTCCGCGACATCACTACTACCAGGAGTATCAACACTTGAATGCAATCCTCTGCAATGCTGCTGTACTCATTACTACCAACACTAAAATTATACTGGTTTATTTTTCTCTACTTACCGTTGCAATGGTTTGCACTTGAGCTACTCCTGCGATGATAGTCGCCCACGGGGGTGGTGATGGCGTGGCCTTCTTTTACGTCGCATAAGTGTTATTATTTCCGCGATGAGAACGACTGCCAAAAGCAGCTATGATGAATATTGTCAATACTGTCGCTATGTGCTGCAAACATTCATTGTTTTGTGTTTGGGTAGTAGGGGTTGCTCGAAATTCGAGTTGGGTACCAGTTCTCTTTGAAAGCCAGGATTATGAAAAGATAGTACTGGTATATGTCGGGGTGTACGAGGGTTGTCTTGGATGATGTTTTCTGGAGAGACATTGGTGGTGGATTTGCCAGATATGCGTGCTACCGCGAGAGGAAGAAATCTACGGCGCATACCCCGAGGGCCTGGGTCAAGGCCGACGACCTTTCTAAAGCATGGCCAGCACCAGGACTCGCGGTCTACGGCTACAAGGCTCGATAGGCTTTACCGAACCTAAATCTATTCCGTAGTAATCTATTGAATAGAGTCGAACAAGGCAATCAGTACATGAGAGTATCCCGGCTTTGTTAGCTATGTGGATTGATCGAAAGTAGTGGAGACGCCGTAGTCTCTACATGGTTTTTATCCACTATCATACGAGTACCGTATCAGTAAGATATGGCACTGTCGGATTCTGAAGAGATCAGCAAGAGTACTAGACGAATGACGTCCAGCGGATCAAATTCAGATACTTGTAGACTTGCGTCACCTTACACTTACTCAACTACTACATCATCATGATACGAGAATATCGATTCCATGATTCCCGCAACCATCCTCAAGCTAATGTTGGTAGTAACATTCCTTATATAGGGCACCGTCGATGCAGTGTACGAATATGATGCGCGAGTTTCCACATCGTCGACAAGAGAGTTGACCGATGCAGCGGGGCATTACACCATAGTTTTACACTTGTTAGTAGCGTCTGGCCATTTTCCCACGTAATAGGGTAGAATCCTCTCAGATTGTACATTGGAAACATATAATAGTATACATCTTCCCAACCTTTATTCCACCATTAAAAACATTTGTAGTCGATCATGTTAAATACCAATGTAGTCGATCATGAGAAGGACTCGCCCATGCTATCCTCCTCAGCAGATGATGTAATACCCTAGTTTCGCTACTGTTAGATTGTCATCTAGTCAAATTTCTGAGGATCATATCATATCTTTCAATACTATTCCGGTGACTCTCCTTTTAGCTCAGCGCATAGGATACTGATACTGTGGACAGTGCGGGTTAAATTGAATGCTTTAGCGTGTCCGATGCCGAGGCGACTCGGAGGGGTAATGCCGCTCGTGATTGAAAGATTTTCCCAATCACACGAGTCTCCAACTGACTTGATTTCTATTACGCCTTAGTGACATATTACCTGAAAATACCGCCGGTATTTTCAGCAGCTGGTTCCCACTCTGTTTGCTGAAGTGTTGCATCGTTGATCCAGGCCCCGGAGACAGGGATAACCCCACATGAGGACTCCGGCAGTGCCGCTCTCTGGCAGTCTGGGATGGCCTCGGATGCGCTATCGAACGGTATTTTTTCAGCTGCCTTGTTTCCTCATGGCCACGTGTTAGAAAATCTGTAGGAAGTCTCGACGGCTATAGTCGTGTGTTGTTTGGTGGCCCTTCATTAGCCGTCTCGAAGCAAGATAGTAACACTTACGCATCGGGCGAATACAGTTATTATATATCGACAAATGCTTAGCTTATTCGTCATTCTCTCGGGGGTTCAGCAATCGCTTGTATGACCAGATGCAATCTCGTTGTTAGTCTTGCCGTTCTAATCAGCTTGTCGTGTAAGGATGTCCAACGTCAACGTACTGTCTAATCTGGGTGGGTTAATTTTCAACGAAGTCGTCACCAAAGATCTTAAAAGGCAGTGCAGCAAGCCTCTGCTGAATTCCACGAAGAAGGAAGGCAATTGGTAGTAGTAGTAGGTATAGGAGAGCGTCTCATCGCTGCTGCTCGAGTTAAGAGTTCTACCGCTGCATGGCTTGACAGGTTCTCTAGTGGTGGGGAGGACTTTGACTGTACGTACAAGGCCCAGGAGCCGAAGCCTCTGACCATCAGCTGCTTCAAGATGTCCGAGAGGAGTGGACGAGTTAAGTTAGTCGATACGTCTAACGCTCGTAATACGCTACCTAGTGAGACTCCGATCCTACTTCTATGAAAAGGCACGGGCGGCAAGTCCTTGATCCCAAGTAATCCTTATGCACACGGCCAAGTTCGGAAGCGGCGGTCAAGAGCACGAAGAGAAGCTAAGGAAGGCGCTTTACCCAAGCTGTTGAGTGTATGGTTGGTAATTACTGCGTGCGTGCGTACTGTTCTTCGCAGCATTTGTGTGTGAAGGAGCTGGAGCAACTCAGAGGTGTAGTACCTCCGCCTCGGAAGAATTTGAGCCGCATAGGCGAGCTTGATTCATGGCCTGCCTGGGATCGATCGCTTCGCTTCAACTCGGGCTGAGGACGCCGCTCTTTGATCATGTTGCAAGTGGTTGCCTATTCTCATTGATTGCTGTTGTTGTTATCTGCACTTTATTGCGTTGTACAGTACTCAAATGGCGTCGTAATGGTAGTAGTTAAGAACTCTAGTGAATCAGAATCCATGAATCCGGGAAGAAGGGTCTGGATCTTCTAGAGAAGCACTAAGAGGGAATGTGAAGGTGTCGGTCCTGGAGCCGAACAAACGTTAATGATACCGTAAGCTTTCCAAGGAGTATATATGACCTTCCGAGTTGGTTACTCGCGCTGTGCTTCACGTTAATGCCTACCAACGGTATGGAGAGCGGCGCTCGAGCGTCTGTGCAGTACTTTATCGAGGAGGTAGGAACGCCAATCTAAGATCGAACATGACCAGAGAGCATTCAGATGTTATTCAGTTTATGCCTCGCGTTTTTTTTCACGCATTTACCAACCAGCGAGTGAAAGTCTCGCTCTGGAGAACCCCGAAAGATGTGGCCTTCAGAAGGACACTGTGTAGAGATCGTCCCTGTTTTGCGAATATCTGTCTCCGAATTTTGTTCTAGCTGTGTCATTTCAGCGTGACGCTAGGGCACTTATATATAGGATTTTGCAATGTAAGTGGTACTCATAAACCTACTACTTCTATCTACTACAAGTATACTGGGTTCGGCTTAATTCACTACACTGTGGGGATCGCATAGCCATACCCTCTGAGAACTCCAAGGGACCACTCCCCTACTATGCGTCTCTCACAGAGGATAGAGCCGGCGCGCCGCAGCTCTCCATGTGTTCAGCCAGATAATATTGCCAGCTCGAAAATATTCCTCGCCACAACGCGTAGTATGGTTATTTTCTACTCGCCGTTGGTGGACAGCAGCTAGTCTTGAGAGGAATAAGTAGTGATGGTCCGGCCCTGCATGTCAGCCGAGCTCAACTTCGATGATGGATGGCAGAACAGAATACTGCGGATCTGGGATGAACTGGCCCAGGATAAGACGGGACCATTCAGGTCAACCTTGGCAGGATATCGAGTAAGTGCCATAGCCACTCGAATGGAATATGAACCAGTATGAAGTAGCATAGCGAAATTCTGAGTTCAATTGACATCCTTTCGAATGCAGCAGTACAGAGCTGGGGTCTTTATCGCTCTTATCACACTAGTGGAAGGATACGCTTGCTCTGATATATGCTCTCCAGACGAGGGATGGTATCATTGTAGGTAAGTTCGATCGGTGGCTCGCGACACTTCTTCAAGGGCATCCATCTCTTGCGGACTGACAGGAAACGGAAGACGAAGCATGAAGGAAACAGAGAACGGGCTACGTGCGAGTGTTTAACTCAGCGTCCCTTCGCTGTGGAGGACTTCAATTTCACCCACGTCCGTGACGATGAAATCATAGGTAAGTTCCCTGCTAGTGGCTTTCGTCCATATCCTAGGTCAGGGACTTTCGGTGTCGGAGCTCACGCTCTTCTCGTTAATGTATCCCCTCTCGCGTACGGTCATTGCCTTTTATGTCCGGATCACAAGGCCTGCAGGTGACTTGGGAGGCTGCCACCGTCTGGCAAGTGAGCCTTCTCATAGGCCGCAGGTTCTCTCCCTGGATGCGCTGAAGCTCGCTGTAGCTTTTGCACGGGCCTCAGATGCTGATAGAGGCGATATGAAAGTGATGTAGGACTCCTGGGCGCATCTACACTTCACGGCTCACAGTTTACAGGAATCAGGTTCAACTCTCTAGGAGCCTGGGCAAGCGTGAATCATCTGCACTTCCATGTTTTCTGGCCATCGGGGCGGCAGGATCTCGACTCCTCCACCGGTCAGTTGCCTGCTTGCTATCTATTGGCAGGACTTACCCCACTTCAGTATCACTCGACACAGCAGAGCGTGTTCTGGACTCTGGAGGGCGCATGATTCCGCTGTACAGTCATCCTTATGGTCGTATGCCGATCGAAATGGCCGAGCCCGAGCGTATTCTCGCTACCACGGCATCACTCCAGCTTGAAGAATTAGATTATCCTGTGAGGCGCGATGGGAGCGGCTTCTTCATGATTTCCCGGTACATTCAACAGGCCTTCACTTTCCGCCTAAAAACCCTCCTCGAAGGAGACAGCGAGAATCCGATGGCGACTGGGTTGTGGTCTGTCGTATCAGTACTGTTGGAACTAGACATACCACACAACATACTCATTTGCCAAAGGTGACCCCATTTGCCGTCGAGGGATCGGGGACCCCTTCAGTGTGGGAAAATATGCACACGTGTAACACGTGACGTGTTAGTGACAACATGGAAATTCTGAGGAAATTTTCGCCGTTTTCTCTATTATACTCGTATCGTACTTTGTGTGTGAACTTCTATGAATAGTGTGGAAACTCGTGAGCTCAGCTGAGGAAAGCGAACACGTATTCCAACCCTGGATCTCCTTTGTAGAGGGGAAGTCGCCTTCGTCACACCTCGGCAGCCGCAGATGATGAGTTTTATCGATGAGCATGCACCAGAAGGTGGTGGACTGCACATAGCGTGTGCGGAACTCGGCGGATATATCATCTGTTTCGATCAAGACACGTAGGCACCATTGACACTATCTTATAGCTCCTTTGAGTAGGTATGACCGGTTGACGGAGAATGATGTCTGCCGGATATTCCATCGAGACTTGGACGTCTCGAACGTCGACATGATCATGAAGGTGACGGCGACTTTCACGCACTCTGGGGTGTAGATTGGATATGGACAGTTTAGTGGGGTGTAACTGATATATTACCAATGCTTAGGGCATACTTATGATGTTTGAGCATAGCCGAGCTGCGTTAGTCGTCGTTCGAAGGTGTTAGGACTCCTCACCTGTCAGGTGACACCTGAGGTCTTTCTTCAAGTGGTGGCGAATCATATGCGCGTGCGTGCAGGGGATCTAGTGCACACGTACACATGTTAGTGCATGAGAAATGCTGCTAGCTGCGGTGTCGGTATTAGGGTTGTTTCCTGTGGCTCTATGGCTGATCAAACAGCTACCAACAACCAGCTGGAAAGCATGCGGCGTGCTATCCTACACCTCCAGCAAGAGAATAGGCTCCTCAAGGACCAGCTGCATCGAACCTGTTCGTCCTCCACAGCAAGCTCGGCACATGGCGGTAAGTAGGTATAGTTAATCCCATCAAACTATTCGTATCCTCTTCAGCTAGCGAGCCTTCTGATCCGCCATTCGACCTGCGAAGGAGGAGTTTGGAACTGCTTACCGAACTGGACACCCTCGAGAAGCAACAACAATCTACTAACGATAGGTTGGTCAACCACAGGTGAGAACTCGCCGGATTCTTATGTGATCTTGACATACTCTTCATGCTCAGGATATCTGGCATTAAAGCTATCCTAGCTAGGCATCAGTCTATGGACGAGTCAGACACTGTGATTCACGAGCTTGCTCAAAGGAGGTCATCGATCAAGAACTCTTCGAATGGGGCTGAGGATGATGATGATGATGATGATGATGATGATGAGAAGGAAGAGGAGGGTAACTCTGATTACACTTGGGAGTTTGCTATCTATTTTGCAGATGACGTCTCGGGTGATCACGAAGAACCCAGGTTTGATATGAGGAGGCTATCAAGTGATCTTGAGTCCGAAATACAGGCTCTGAGAGCTCTCAGTGAGAGCACCAAAGACCGCCTCATCAATCAGAGGTGGGCCCTTATCGAGCGCCGAGTGCTTCGTAAGATAGACTCTGGGGTAAAGTGGCGTCTTGCCTCAGGCTCACCAGCTGCGAGCAAGTTCTGGCCAGACAACAGGAAATCGAGGACTTCGTCAAGAATGGTCATCCGAAGGGCTGCTTTCTCACTAAGCCGATTATGAATGTAACGGTGGCCTCGATCGAACATTTACTGAGCAAGGAATCTCATTATTCAGGTTCATTCGTAGATGCTAGACTAGAAAACTAAAACTACTCGCAAATCAAGGATTCTATCTTGAAGATTTTGCGAACAGCGAATCTCCGCCAGTCTAGCTGGGAAACACGTCCCGTATAAATTTCATAACTTCACCGGTATCAGTGACTGTGGTTTAGCCATCGAGTTCTTCCCATTAAGGATTTTCAATATTACAGAGGGCCTGCTCGTGTTGCGTTCGCGTCACGTGAGCTAATCCATGTTCCGCTTGACGATTCTTCCCATATCTCATGTATAAGATTGCACAGTGTTGTCCTTGACTACTCCTAGACTCGCCTGTATGCCGGGATAGAGGCGCTCTCGTTCTCTGTTGCCTCGCGTGTAGTGTATTGTGGCGGAAGCTGCGAATCCACGTCCGGTCTCCTATCCCTCGACGACTCCTGATAGAGTAAGTCATCCCGAATCGTCCGTCGTAGCATTGATTTGATCGTGTACCGCCCTGTTACTGCATCGATGTTACCCACACGCCTTTTGTTTGCCTACACTATGCATGGTTACATGTCCCTCTGCTACGATTTGGTCTAACGCGGAGTTCTCCCAGGTTCAACCCCCAGGCGAGATATCTATTGGTCATCAAAGTCGGTGAACTCCGTCGCGCATGTCATCGCAACTCGTGGCATATATCATTATCGCCGCCATTCTCGAAGTTGCGTCACGCGCCACGAAATTATGATTAATACTCCGAAAAAAAGCATCGACGTCAGCTTTGGCTCCAGTTATCCTCCAGTTCAACTGAACATTTATACATATCTATGAAATTATCAAGAGGGTTAGTCGACTAGGTGGTGTGGAGAGGACCAAAGGCTCGCAGCCCCTCCCCCCCTAAGCAGATGCGCGATTTACTGGTGCGGTACGAGCGGCTCACATCTCGGACGGTCCGCCTCCTGACCAAGTCCACTATCTGTCAGTTACCAAGGACTTCCTCTTAGGGTACTTGGACTATTGGGGTGAGGGACCAAGCACACTCGCCGACTCTTACCACTTGTGCGACAGTTGACCCTAGCCTCGTGCGAGACTTTGATTGATCCTACAAGCACGCTGTGGTTCTTGAGGATAGCACGCGGTAGCGATTCCCTACTAGGGATCCCCAGTCGTGACCTCCTGAGCCGAGCCTACGTTGAGTGGTCGAGCCTACGTGGACGGACAATACCTTAAAACCACTGAGTAGGTTTATAGTATAGTCTGCGTAGTTACTATTCGGGGTAGTATAATCGCCTTCACTACTGATGGTACTATACCTACAGGTAGTGTGCACATAAAGGGCCGAGTCCAGCTTTTTTTTCTGCATATGATAGGGAGCCCCGCATACTTCGTGTTCAGTAGGTTGTCAATTCCCACATTGCGGGAGGATAACGTTGTAGTAGTAGTACTGTCAATGCCATCATCCATGGACGTTGGGCGGCTCGTGTACGATGGGGGACTACTCGCGTTTGATGAAGATGACGATGGCCTTGCATGTTGGGGCTCGGTGGTAGTATCCTCTAACACTCCACGTGCTCCACTGCGGAATGGTCTTCTTCATCATGCACATCTAAATAGTTGTCCCCGCCTTATCCCTTCTTACCTTTTTCATCTCCCTCAGTCCCCTCCTAAAGTGACAGTGGATGAGATACCACCCAGGTAGGATAGTTATAGACTGCGTTCGCCTTAGTGCTGATCGCTCGAGCATTAGGCCCGAAACTAACTCCTGGAGAAGTAGTAGTAGCTCGATCAGTGCACTACTAGTCCCCTCATGTTGCGATACCGCGCAAAGGGATGGTGTAGGATGTAGGCGATTAGACTCACCAACAGGGCTAATGTCCGCTTGTCAGTGCTGGAAGAACGGCCTATGCGGAAGGCCCTAGCAGGGCTGTGTTGTCATCAGCCTATCGTGATGGTGTTCGAGATCAACGGCAAACAGGGAGTAGATGAGCATCTACCCAGAGAGGTGTGGCCGTGTGTAATGAATTCTTGGAGGAGCTAGTGCTTAGGATCAACAATTATGGCTGAACATTTTGCTATTGGAGAATGCTGCCGCGAGTGTTGGTCGAGGGGCGATGGTCTTCGACACACAGGAGCGGCCCCTTTTCAATGTGGAGGAGGTCTCGAGTCGAGGGAAATACTCATCTAGTCGGACTACCTTCACATTGCCGCAGCCGTTGATGCCTGCTCTGGACTGGCCAGAATTCCACAACGGTGTTGCCTTTGGCCTTGCTATGAGGCCACCGTGTGAAAGGAAAGCGGACAGGGAGTGGTTTGTACGGAATATGAGCTGTCGAAGACCAGCAGATGACAATAGTTTTCGGAGGGCTGGTCTTCTGTTGGGCCTAGGCTTGCGGGGCTATATGAAGCCCGACGTTTTCCGTCCAGATGACTGGCTGGTCGAACTTGGTATGGGTAACTGTGCGGTGATATGTGCTGTTCTACTAGGGGTGTCGGCCTCCAACATAGGCTCTGAATATGGGAAGGCTCGTAAGCTGTGTTATCTTCATACGCCTGCCTTGTCGGGCCAGAGCAAGCAGTCTACAGGTAGTGCCGTACAAGTGCTGTTGGAGTGCTGTGGTGTGGTCTCGCTTGGTTTACTGCATTATAACTCTGGCCATGTCACTTTGGCGACCTGCCTATTGAAGAACCTGCGTAATCTGGGTAGCATCACTGGTGGATCGGATGAGTGTGGTGTTGGCTTGAGGCCAGCTTATGGTCTCTCCCTGGGAGTCGCTCTTGGTCTCACCTTTGCAGACCGGCCCTTACCTTGCAGCCTTAAGGACGAGGTCATAGCCTGCAGCATGGACATGGATGCGTCTCTGCCCGCGTTTGTCGCTTTGGGCCTCATATACCTTGGCACTCGAGACGCCTCTATTTGTGAGGTCCTACAGTTGCCTCGTACTCGGTATCAACTCTGTCGCCGAAGACCCGACTGTTGGTTTGCTGTGGCTATGGCGCTCACTATGGTCCTAGGGGAGGTTCCCGAGTTGCCGTCTTGTGTCGATGGTTGTGGTGGGAAAGACGAGTCGAGTGCATTTGTGGAAGCTGAGGCCGGAATCTACATGGAGGCGGGATGCATGCTAGGACTGGCTCTGGCTAATATGGGCACTGAGGACCTCGGAGTTCGAGACACTATACTGGGCGTGTTGGACAAGATGCTCAGGATGGAGTCCTGGCAGGTATGCTGTGGAGGGCTTCACCATTGTCACTTGCTCTTCAGGAGGGTTTGCCTGAGGGTACGTCCCCTTCAGTGATAGCGAGCCATCCCCCACATGGTTGTGGACCTGATACCAAAACTCTGTTAACTTGCAGGTAGAAGAGGGCTCTTTATGGCTCTACATGCATCCACTCTCAGACTCAGCGTCCTTCTCTCAGCGGTGACTGTTATGGCTGGCACTGGCTGCACGCGCGTGGCAGCAATGATCGATCGGGTGCGGCACAAGGTGCTGTGAGGCTACACTGAGGCGACCCTTCAGTGAGCGTGCTAGGTCTTCGAGTCGACTCACACGATAACGGCCGAGGTTGAGGCTATCTATGGCACTCATCAAGCCCTGCACCTCAGCACTGGGCTGCTCTATCTAGGCTGGGGACGATGTAGGCTGAAGAACAGTCCACTTGGGAGGGCGGCCATGCTGCTATCGCTATGGCCCGGATATAGACATGATGTCAGCGATATGAAGTGATGTCCGACTTTGTGGGTGATTTTGTAGTGCTATTTTTGGCAGATACCATGTTCAACTATTCCGTCATTTGTATTGTCTGGCAGTTGAAGAGAGAGTTTAGTAGTCCCATGAGCATGGACCATTTCTGGTACATTAGTGCCACCACGACCCTAACCATTTTCAACACCTCTAGTGTTGCGTTACTATCACTCCCTCTCTGTTGATACTAGGAGTGTGAGGTTAATGCCGGTCAGCGCTTGTAAGCTGATGAGAATGGGTTGATGGATGAGATCATAGGTCCTGCAGACTCCTGCAAGGGAGGCCATGCTCGATCTCAGCTAGACAATAGGCTGTATTCGTATCAGGGGGGAGCTCGCCGGAAGAGTGTGTATCATCTTGACCATATTCTCTTACCATTGTATCATCTCAAGACGTGAAATTACAACCGTGGGTGAATCACCAGGAGGCTCACATATTAGTGAATCGAGTTAGGGCCCCGGCCAGTGAACAGCCATAGTGTGAGAACGACATCATCGTGCAAGACAGTGTTGGAATATATGTTTGCTTCCCTCAGCTGAGCTCAGGGGTTTCCTGATTGATTTTAGGAGTTTATTTACAGATATGTGTGAAAGTGTACTGAAAACAGTAAGAATTTCCCGCAATTTCCTCAGAATTTCCATATGGTCACCAACCCATGTAGCCAACCATGCGCATGTTTCTCCACACACTCGGCATCATAGCGTAGTATGCAACTTGCTGCTCACACGATGCAAGCAGCCTTTGAACGCCCCTCTAACACGGGGCGTCCAATGCAGCTGGTTAAATACGCCATTGGCGAGCTCGTGCTTGCATAAGTTGCTCTCTCCCGTACACTAACTGTCAAGTCTCCGGTCATGTCCTATTGGCGCTGATGCTGTGACATAACTAATGCGGAAGTCTCCATAACATATCATCGCTCGTGGTCTACCCAAAACTACAAGTGCTGTTGAACTCAACTATATTCTTTGTCTTTAAATGTGGATGCTTCTACCAATGCTAGGATCCACCACTTCGAACGATGCATCTACTCCCAGACTCTGGTATCTGCTCGTGGTCATGTGCCTGTTGCGTACGTAAATTGAAACCCGTATGACTGGTATTCCAGCTGTGTTTTGTAACTCGGCTGGAGTGGACTCCTTGTGAAACGGCGTTGGTGTACTGTGTCTATTCACAGCGCTATATACATGTAGTGCACGTCAGCTTGCTCATGCTAAATGCATCCGAACGGGTTCACATTGCCAAGTAGTAGCGACTGCCCGACACGGTCATTTCATGGGAAAGCTGAGGAGCTGACGGGTAACGTGTTGATGCTCCTTCACCGCCAACGCATTGACCGCTTTCCCTGCTCAGTGTCAAGCTTGATCGATGCCGACAAATCAGTGGCACACTTACCGTGTTCCAACCCATCATTGAAGATGGATGCCTTTATGCGCTCTTCTGAGCGTTTCCAAAGTTAGTGTTGTCTACGTTGCTGGACCTACGGACTCCCCTCGAGGTACATTAAATGAAGCACCAAGTCGTGGAGCCACGCCCTGTCGGTCTCTGCAAACTATCAACGTTACACCCTCGAGCAAATGTATACATCTGAATAATGTACATTCACTACTGCTTGAATTCAGGTTACACAGGGTCACTCCTTCGGTACGTCAGTACTGAGACGGTGGCTGAACTGGTACGATCAGAACAAGTCTCAGAGGAAGGCGCAATCTACATAATTGACTGTCGTTACCCGTAAGGGTGCTTGGCTCGAAGTCCCGGTAGTTGCGGCCAGATACGAGTACAATGGTGGACATATTGTGAACGCAATGAACTTCCCACCCTATGATATGGAATCTCTCAAGGAGTTTGTCTTCAACGATGTGGCCACCCGAGACCGGCGTCGAGCCATAATAATTCTTCACTGCGAGTTTTCTCAGCTTAGGGCACCCCTGGCAACTGATGCGTTGAAAAAGTAAGCGATTTGGGATTTCTGTCAAAGTACCCTCTCGTTCCGTTATGTTTCAATGCTGATGACATCAGAAGTTCCCGAGAATGTTCTCCGTCAATGTGGGTAGGCACTTGGCTCGTGTAGCAATGTGTGTACCGTCAAGCTCACTAGCAACGCTAGTCCACTTAGAGTGGGGTATAACATATGTACCACCTGTGCGTGCGTGCAATACCGAACAGCTATGGATAATCGATCAGTACTGCGCAAGATACTGTGCGCACACGACTACGCACAACAAAGGGTACTTAAGAATCACAAACTGTGGCAAACCACTCTATCAGAGCATTCGCCCTCCTGCCACAGAATGAAGAACTATAAAATTAAGCGAATAACTAGGACAAACCAGCTATCACGTACTCACTGCGGACTATCACGAGTCATGCGGCGCATGGCTCGCCTCAGGTCCTGCACATCAACTTCACCAGGCTTGCAGTGAGTCAGTCTCGAAACATGGACAACTTTGACTTCTTTATCACAAATAATCTTAGCCTTTCGAAATAGGCCGTAATCATCGTTAGGAGAAGTCGTCACCAAACCACGCGAGCTGCTGATGAATCCCAGGACTCTCCATCGCTTCTCGCTGAATGGCATATCCATAGTCTTAGTAATAATCTTATCATACTTATTCACTTGACGCATCCTCACTATGGCGCCAGGGAATAATTCATGATATGTACACGACTCGAGCAGATGTAGCAATGTGTGTACCGTCAAGCTCACTAGCAACGCTAGTCCACTTAGAGTGGGGTATAACATATGTACCACCTGTGCGTGCGTGCAATACCGAACAGCTATGGATAATCGATCAGTACTGCGCAAGATACTGTGCGCACACGACTACGCACAACAAAGGGTACTTAAGAATCACAAACTGTGGCAAACCACTCTATCAGAGC
>NW_003214508.1:590593-620115 GCF_000006405.1 Perkinsus marinus ATCC 50983 | reverse complement strand
ACCCTCTCGTTCCGTTATGTTTTAATGCTAAAGGATTCACGTGATGACATCAGAAGCTCTCGAAGATGTTCGCCGTCAATGTGGGTAGGCACTTGGCTCGCTATGGGTGTTCGAGGCCACTGGAACTCTATGTTATGAAAGGCGGCTATTGCGACTTTTTTCGCAAGTTCAAAGAGCTATGCGAGCCGCAGTCCTACACCGAAATGTGAGCTCGCCGTACGGGTACTTGCTGTTTGTTTGTAATGCATTTCACGTCAGGCATGGCGACAGTGCAGAGAACGATGACTTTAGAGTTAACATGCATCATGTGGGATACCACTACCAGCAGTGAATGGCCGTAAATTGTTGTTGTTCTCCATCTCAGGGTCCGCAGTTGAATCGTGGTAGTCCCCCGCCTGCACTAATGGCTCGAGGGCGACATCGCAAGGTAACTGAAGCCGAGCTTGTAGGGCTGTATGCTGTGCAGGTCCGAGGAAATCGTTGCTTTGATGATATGGACTTGTCGTTTCGCAGTAGGCTGCTGCAGTGGAGAGCGACATGCCTACGACATGCACCTTCACTGTCAGATCCCCGTCGCCGTTCGTCTCGGCTTTCATCGTCGTCTTGGGGTACGACGGACGATAGGGATTCACCAATAAGGTGAGAGTGTGTTCATGGACGATTCTGATGACGCATACTCAAGGTTGCTATCGGATGAGTTTATATGGAGGCGATCGAGCATTCACGGTAAGGACAGTACTGTTGCGGGCTGGTGCTCTGAAGATGAGCACAACAACACGGCGAGCACAGCAGTAGTCATCAGAACATCGCGGATGAGTTAGTGTGTGCTTGTGTTCATCCTCAGACAACATTCACATCGGCTGGTGGCTTGAAGTCGGGTGCACGTAGGTCTTCCATATGCAGTAAGACCGGGTCATCTTACTGATTCTGGGTTCGACATTGGATAGGCTTAGAACAATTAGAAACGTGTATCGATGAGGAAATTCGGGAAACCTATGGGAACCGTAGTGAACAGCAAGAGACAAAAACAATGAAACAGCTACATCTTTGTGATACAGTGCACAAACTAGTGCAACTACGTGACAGAATCTTCAACAACAACAACAACAACAACAACAACAACAACAACCAATCGTCATCAGCATATCGTATGCATTAAGTCGATACCATACTAGATTCGGTGGCTCGTAGGCTACATGTTGTGAAATTCAACCCGTTAATATGTTATCTACTCGTGGTATATGGAAAGCCGCCACGAACTTCTCTGAGGCGATACAGCTTGCTATACCAGCAAGAGCTTCCACTATCCAATGGGATGTCTTCTCGTATCAGGCGTTACCATGATTGACTCATGCGTGTCTGACAATGAGGAGTAGGAGTTGGTGTATGATAATGTAACATCCTTAATGCAGTAAGCAAGTGAGATTTAACGCTGCGTGTGTAGCACTATAGTATTAGTCTGTTGTTGAGGTTGTTTATACTACCACACTTACATCATTTCGAAGGAAGGTATATAAGATGTTTAGTTTTTATGCATCGGCACAAAAATGAAGACGACGACGCCTATTTTTTAGGCGCGCGCTTTTTACATGTGATACCACGCTATCGTTTTCACCGTCATCGTTACTCTAGCGATAAATTCCCTCGGGTACTTTGGATTTTACGTATAGGTTTCTATATTTCTTTGCCTCTTTCTATGTCCATCGAAAGCAAAACATCTTCTGGAGAAATGGAACGGCTCGCATCGTCCGAGTCCGATTCATCTGGTGTGGAACTAGATAGTAAAGATGATGGTCTCACGGACACCGGCACTGACAGCAATAACAACAAGAAGGACGAGGACTCTGCCGAGCATATTGTTCGAAAGACTTATGTCGCCTGTTTTGTCGCCACTACTGTGTGCGGATTTATCAATAATACGGGTTACAACTTTGTCTTTACCGTTTCGCAAGACCTTGCGAAACAGTTCCATCACGAAGATGCTATGTCATCATTCAGCATGGTCTTGTTGGCTGCGTGTTTCGGCATGACAATATTGCACTCTAAGTTCTTTCTACACTTCCCTTTTTTAGTCAGAATTATAGCCTGCCTGGTTCTACAAACTGTTGCCTATGTCCTGCTTGCTATAGCTTGTAAGATGACTAATGATAATGTTGGTTTCGGCCTATCTCTGGCAGGAGCGGTCAGCACTGGCTTTTCTCAAGCACTAGGTGAAGTGCTGAATCTGAGTCAGCTGCATCACTTACCGCCTAGCCTTGTGGGTGGCTGGGGCCTTGGTACGGGCCTTTCGGGGATTTTCGCTCCCCTTATTTACATGCTGTTTCTCAACGTCTTCCATTGGTCTAGATTTGTGATCATGTTGGTTATGAATGTACTTACGCCTATATACTTTGGTGCTTTCTTCTATATTAACCGTGAGGCGAATAAGAGGACTGTCAAGGGCTCCAAGGATGACGAGACGCAGAACTCAGCTGAACTCAACTTCAAGTCCTTCATTGGCGTTTGCAAGCATGCGGGGTTCATCATTTTCAACTTGGTCGCTGTGTACTTCCTTGAGTACTTCATACAGTCTGGCTTCATGGACAGGGCCTCTATCAATGTGGACAAGGTGCACTCTGCTTATGTTGCTGCTAACTCTTATGAAATGATGCTGATTGGGTATAATGTTGGTGTTACCATCTCTAGATCGTCCGTGACTTTCTTCCGTATTAAATGGATTTGGGTGCCGACCGTTCTTCAAGCATGTAACGCCATCTTTTGGGGTTTTGAGGCTACTACTCACTTCATAAGGTATGGTATTGGTCTAGCCGGCTTTTATCTATACATACCCTTGGCCGCTATTATTGGTCTAATGGGAGGGCTTTCTTATGTCAACTGTATGTATCAGATACAACGTAAGGAGGATATCCCAGATGACCTTAGACAGTTGTCGGTTAACTTGGGCTTTGCTTCTACTAACATTGGTATTGTACTGGCAAGTGGATTGGATTTGTGGTTGGCCAACACAGTGCTAAGTCAGTGCAACATATATGACTGTAGTAAGCCTCCTCAGATCTACAACTAAAAAGCGGCAGCACTAACACCAGCTATTTCTCGTGTTGTCATTTAGTCTGTTTCGCAGTCATCTGATGTTAGCTAGTCAATGACTCGTAGTCGTTGTCTGCTAACTGGATGACTTTTTAGATAGCCTCTCCAACTTGCTGGGAGGCATGTCTAGACTATATTAAGGAACCTATCCTCATCAGTAGTAGATACTCTAGTTGGGTATGCGATATTTCCTCTTACCGCGCTCTAATCACTTCATATATTCTCACCTTGGTAGTAACAGCATTGGCTTCACCACCTCGTCGTAGTCGTAGTCGTCCTAGACTGTGCTATATGTATGCAGGGGCTTCCAGTACTACTGGTTGCTATCCAACATCATTATCACCCTAGGAACCAGCGTTTGGAAGCCTGAATGTAGTACAGGTTGGTGGTGGTGGTGGACGCCTTTATCAACGTCAGTGCTCTTCTTCGTCTTTGTCGTCATCGTCGTCGTCCTTGTTGTTCTTTATCTTGTCGTTGAGAGACGGCCTATTGAGATCAAGCTGCTCCACCTGGAGTTATGGCATACAATATATACCATAGGTATATCATATTACATCATATATCCTCAAGTAGTATCTTTCCCTCACCACCGAGTTTCCCTTAAGTGTTACCTGTTCCTAGTGTATACACGCTAGCGTGCCGTTTTGTGTTCATTATACACTTGTCAATAGTTCAAAGGTGGTGGTCCATCAAGAAAGCTCGTGAATGGTTTAACTAGTCGTTTCTCCATGGTTCACGTGAGTAGGCTCAGATAGGGATAAAGAGGATATAACGCGAGCTCCACTGTATTAGAGATTCCCTTGTAGTCGACAATATGAATTCGCCGTCTGGATAGAGAATGCTCCCAGATGACAGGTAGATTCAGAGCCATTCAGGCTGAAGTTACAGATCTCTGGTATGTGCTCGTAACCGACGTTGTCATTGGCCGCACCAGCATCCTCTACAATGTGTGTAACTGGAGTATCACCTCCCTAGTTCAACTCAACATCATCAATAACATGGTCAGACTGCATCAGGGGAAGTACTACAGACATAATGAGAATCTAATCGTCTATATCAACGACAACGATTGATGTACTCACTTTGAACTACTATAATATTCCAGCTAGAGGATAGATGCACACAAGACGGTCTTACAGAATAATAAGAGTGGTCGAGTGACTCTATACTATCAGTGTCAAAGATTGTTGGGGGTGTGAACGCCCTACTGGCTGCTAGATTGGTGGATCACAAAGTGGTACACATCACAAATATCCATCCGAGGTATTCAACTCCGCCGCTTGAGATGCGAGGTGTGGTATACGGATAGTACGTACTACGAAGTACGATTTGGTTGGGCTACTATCTGTAGGTGGTGGTTTCTGCTACTGGGGAAACGAATGATACCTCC
Organism: Perkinsus marinus ATCC 50983; assembly: GCF_000006405.1. Classification (NCBI taxonomy): domain Eukaryota; phylum Perkinsozoa; order Perkinsida; family Perkinsidae; genus Perkinsus; species Perkinsus marinus. Next base: position 615,638 of record NW_003214508.1, on the reverse strand, counting down.
AAGGAGTTCATCTTGGGAAGGAATGCAACGTCGACACTTATGAAGGCAACGTATTCAACACAACACTCTTGGCGATTCGTGACTACAAAAGTTTCCAAATTTCCTAATCATACGCTTACATCAATTGAGGAGCAGAATTGTAAAGAACATATAGCAAGAGAACAACATGCTGTGGATGTCATGAGAGGCCCTATGAAGACGTACACCATTGTCGACCACCGTACTCAAGCTTGACGGGACTGAGAAGCACCCAGGCAGACGAGTAACATGGACTGTTGCTCACCTGAGGATTGCCCGAAAGCCATCCACCGATAGCGCTCACACCACGAGCCAGTCCCGACCCAATCTGAAGAGGGCAAGCACTTCAGAGGTATTCCTAACAGTAGACTTACCCGATCGGTCACTTGGTACTGCTGATTGAACTCAGTCAGTCGCCTACCTGCCGTTGCTGCACCAGCGCGTAGGTTCTCTGTGACGTGGTAGTTGTCATTGAGCTCTCGCGCCCTCTAGGATAAGAAGAATCCAACTAGACACATAATACCCTTCTTCACTCACCACAGCTGCTCCTGTGACCAAGCTCTGGGCTCTCTGACCGATACCATACCGCTGGGCTATTTCCGTACCCTACCACCACAAAAAGACAAGTATAACAGCATAGCACTAATGTGGTGCCCCGACCTGATGGACGGTTGCCGCTGTGCAAGAGCCAGCTCCCCGTGCCGCGTACCCCACAGCGTCGTTACGTGTAGTGCAGTAAGCCGCACCAGCAGCCCCTGCTACCATCCCGAATGGACCTAGATGTACCACTGTGTTAGGCAATAGACAGTAGGAAGTACCCAACAGGAGCATCCCTCCCAAGCCCCCAAGAGCCGCTGCTGCCCCGACCTCAGTGGTGCTTGGTCCAGCAGTCGATCGGCCCTCGCCAGGAGGGGCCATCGCAGAGGAGGTCATAGTGAGGGATACCTATAGGTACTTGGCATTATAGTTAGGGTGATGAGCCTACTGATTTAATGTGATGTTCCAAAGGCAAATTTGACTCTGTTCTCCCCTGGTCCATCATAGTACGCAAGTATGCGACTCGGGAGTCCACCTCGGCCTGGAAGGATGTTCGTGCTACAGCAGCGGATCACCCTCCTCAGTGAGGAGTCCTCACCCTATGCTGAGATATAGCTCTGACATCTGGATGGGCACTGGGCAGGAGGGACACCGCTTCTGCTAGTCTGTTACTGGCCTGGACATAACCTATGGGGAATAGTGTCTTTACATAGAGTCCCCAAAGGAGCCGACATGTTATAGCATTTTGCATTCTATTGGCCTTATCATGGACCATAGCCTGTTGCTCTACTATGGCGGCTTCTGTGGCTACTCCCGAGGCTTCCTCCACTCGAGCCGCGTAGTCTTCTACAGCAGATGTAGCAGCAGGGACAGGCGAAGCGAAGCCATCACCGCTGATCCTCATACAAATAAAACGCTATTAATACGCGAGTGATACCATCACGAACTGAACAAGTCGTAGTTGTTGAGAGGTATACTTTGCTCTATAAGAAAGTGCCTAGGCAGTTCCCTAGCCTCCAATATACAGTGAGGAACATTGAGTAAAATGTAAAGTACATGCGTTAGGATGATAAGTCGACAGTTACCACGCTTGGAAGACCGCCGACGGGGCGGCCTGTACGCGATGGGAGGCTCCTACACCTAGGTTTCTGGACTCCACCCTAACCCTGAGGGGAGCACCATGGCGAGGGGTCCTGCTGCTGACCGCTGGACTGCAGCAGCCGCTTAGACTCCTGATTGGCGTTCTACCACGAGGGGAACAATACATTGGCAAGGGGCTGGGGGCAACTTGATGAGAGGATGTCGTAGTAGAAGGAGTACCAGACCGTGGGGACGGGTCCTTGAGACCGAGCAACTGTGAAGTGCTGACTCGTGGACCTGTAGTGAAGACCTCGACATGAACCTTTAAAAGGGAGCCCTCACTTCCACCACGAAAGCTACTACTGCTCATCATCCTCCTCCTCCTTGGCCTCGGCTGAGAGGCACGTCGCGGTGTCACGTACCCACCTAATGCGAAATGGACTAACACTATTCCTCCTACTGAACCCTTACTACCTCCATACCACTCCTTGGCCACATTATTATTGGACGAGACTCTCGGCGAGGGAGGCGGCCTGCCCATGGCTATAGGACGAGGCTTTCTCGTCTTGGGCGTATCATAAGCCGAGTCAAAGAACTCATCAACCACAGGAGTCTTCTGTAGTGCACCTCCTTCAGCAGGACGCGGCAATGTACTCTGACCACACCCCATGGAACCGCAGGCAGCGGCAACGATAGAAGCACTCAAGCAACTTCTGATGACAGTGCAGTAGCCCCACAGACTACACAACACGAAAATGTGGAGGAGACTTATGTGGCAAGTCTAGACCTGGGAGATGATACTATTACTACCATATTAATATGGCTATAGTATCCCGAAATTGTCCTTCAAAATTGGTTGCTTAAAAATTGTAAAAATGAGGGATGACTTTTGGTTTGTAGGAGTAGCGTTAGCATAGAAGAAATCAAGTACACAGACTTGCAGAGGGATACACCATAACGATACAATGGGGATCACCTTACGTCCCTTGCCAACACTTTGTGGCAGCGGACCTCAGATCTTGAACCACGGCCTGGATGTCCACTGCGACGGGACTGGTGCTGCCTATAGTGAATACTGGAATCCCTATGATGAGGATTGCTATGGTCAATACAGAAGACTTTGGCGGTAGTTAGGGGGGAATGTTCATGGATGGTACATAATCGAGATTTGCACTGTGGACCTGACACTAGAGCTCCTTAATGAGGCTCACGTCGTGGACCTACTAGAAGGCCAGCTCCTCGAGTACTCTACTTCAATAGGGATCTGTTCAGTCGAGGAAAAGGTACCTGTCGAGACTCCCTTATCATCCCTCTCCACCAGCCACCTCATGCTACATGTGCCGCCCTCCACATCACCGGGATCAGTCTCTTGCGACTCCATGCGGTGTCCCAGTCTCTGATGCTTCTTCTTGTGATACATCTCGAAAAGCTTCCTCCCTCTAGGTCTCTTATCAGTTGAGAATGCGTAAATGGACTTGTATGCATCCACGTCGTTTGGTATTGAACTCGTTTTACACCCCATGGGGAAGGTCCAAACCAAGGAGTATTGCGAGGGTCTGAGTGATGGAGTCGATGCGTACATCGCTCCGCTCAAAAAATGAAAATTATTTTCACTTTTCGCTTTGTTCGTTGCTGTTGTGAGCTATAATCCCCATAGGTCTCCACCTGCACATAGTGGTACCTAATATGTTCGCTCTGTCGAATGCTATACGATGACTGAAGGGCTCTATGCGGCTTTGCAGTGATTAGCTCGAAAGCGCCACTGGTTTGGGGTACTGCCGAGGTGAACTAGCATAGCGAATCTGACGGGGGCATCCTTCAGAGAAGGGGAGAACATGAACGGTGGTTGGAAGGCAGTTTTGAGAGCATTCGGGAGGGGAGGGGGTAGACTCTAGGTTTGGACGGAATCTTTGGAGGGCTAGACATACACAGAGTTGCACTCGGCAATGTGGCGACTGCCACGGAGAATAGAGCGGTTGATGATACTGAGGGGAAGGGAATATAGTGAGAGAGTAGTCGTGGGTCAAGGAACTGATGTAGTTATTGGTTTTACCAGCCCATATGTCTCAGCAAGCTTCTCCATTGTCTGATTCTAAGTGGACGGTGACAACCACAGCGGCCCTACTAGATGAAGTACAGTCTTCAAGGACCTAACACGCTATGCATGTGCCTTCACCTCAGGCGGCCAAATATCTACCTCCCAGCGTGTTCGATGAGAAGAATGAGGCTGAAGCGAGTCACTCCTCCAACTCGTCTGATACCACCAGTAACGGTTCAGTGCCTGGAAACCAGGCAGAATCTGAACCCGTATCGCAGGGTCCCAAAGGAATTGGTAAGATCCTACTACTATTACATGTGTTGGACTCTTCGCACAGCGAAGGATATCAGGTTCTCCCATGCCTAGTAATGATCGTGATGATGGTAATTCGTGGGTGGATGCTGCCCCCACAGAGTTGGACCCGTGGAGGTCCCCTGCCCCTTCTATGGTGAGTTCTAACCTTGAAGCCATGCCTACTATCCACTGCTGTCTACTTTAGATGTCGCGGACTGGGCCGATGAGTGACATTGGAGGTGCGGACAGTCGTCGTCTTGTTGTCGTCGTTGGGTTCGCAGTCTACTGCCAATAATCGCCCCTTGAGGGGTTAACGGTCATTTGTGATTAGGTTCATCTCCTTGGCTCGGTGCGGGGCCATTGCCATTGTCACCAGCTTTGGACAGTCTTGGATTCTGCACTCCACAACTGCAGCCTCGCAAGAGGGGAGCGTGGCCTTCGCCTTGGGGTGAGTACCTGCCCTCTATACCCCTTTGGTTATCAGCTCTTCAGGTCGCCGACATACGACAATCCCGTCGAACTTCTCCATCCTGCCAGAGGCAGCTAGTTATCCTGGTCTAGAGTCAGGCGGCCCCTCAGCCCCTCGTCATGGTGTGCCCACAGCAGCCTCTACAGCCCTCTATGCGGCCTCACATATGAGTGCTGGAGGTCGCAATAGTGGTTATGTTGATAGCACACAGTCGCTGGGGGCTCGGATGAATCAGAAGCGTTATTCGCTACCAGTTATTGAGCCCCCACTTATGGGTGGCTTTGACCGCGAGGCCCAACGTCTTCGTCGGAACTCGACCAATCTGATATCTCAGGTAAGCCTATTATCGCTCATATGAATGTAGTTAGTTCCCTTTCAGCGTCGCACCACAGTGGCAGTGGCACCCTCATTGACTGGCAGGAGTTCACCACCTATGCATTCACGAAGGCCTAAGGCCGTCAGTAGCGCCTCCTTCTTGGACTCCACTGGGAGAAGGCAACAGCAACAACACCCTGGCTCGTCGTCGTCCCAGCATGGACGGTCGATGAGTGCTGCTGCGTTCAAGAGTCAACACATAGCGTGGAATAGAGAGCTTACCAATCCTAACGCTACGGCCCAGCAGATCTTGGCACTTGCTAAAAAACACTGTAAGTGGTAATGATGTATTGATCTCTCTTAGTATGGGGGTTGGTGTTCAGGTGCTCAGTTCAACAGCGTCAACTGGGCCACCACCTTTCACCGCTTGGCAAAGTTCCACTTGCATGAGGCTAAGAGTGAACATTCCCTCGAGATTCAGACTTTGCTCGGGAAATGCGACTCGGTCGAAGGTTTTGCACCCCAGCATTTGGCCACTCTGGCCTGGGCTATGGCTAAGCTTCACATTGTTGACCACGACCTCTTATCGAGAGTAACAACGTGAATGCGGCTTGGGACGAATCAGTGCTGTTGTCTCTCAGGTTGTTCACAAATCATTGACTTTGCATAGTGATTTGAAGCCGCAGGATTTGGCTAATCTCAGTTGGGCTCTCGCTCGCCTCGACTGCCCAGAGAGCGATCTCATGTAAGTAGGCTTACCTTGAACTAGTCCCTGTATGATTCGAATTAGGTACGAATGTGTCTGCCAGAAGATCATGTACGATAGAGGTTGCCTCTCGCAGTTCAAGCCTATGGAGCTGGCCTCGGTCATGTGGGCTATCGCTACTGCGGCATACGAGTAAGCAGGCCCTCCTCCTCCTTCGTGGTTTAGAGGTATTGACGGATGTTCTCAGCTTCAATGGCGATATATGCAAAGTATGTGAAGTGGTCGCACGCTTCTCCTTGAAGCACTGGGCATTGAGTGAATTCTCACCCCAGGCGATAGCAAACATGTCATGGTCCTTGAGCTACTACTATCAGGGCAACAGCCTCAACAATGACAATGTTAATAATGCCGGTGACAACGCTACACGCGAAGGGGCGGGTGAGTCCACCTTCATTTCAGATAACACCGGTTATTGACTTCCTCGTAGGTACTCCTGTGGGTAGTCTTGGTGATAGTAGTCGGTCAGAAGGCTCTTCAACGAAGTCATCAACTACAGCCTCATCACCAATGTCGCACCCTAGTGCTCGGTCGACAGCCGTGCCTATCACGGGCACGTCGGCGTCAGCTGCTGAGGCTACAAGAGAGTTCCTTGATACAGTGGATGCATACCTCTCTGAGAACAGCTCTCTGTTGATGAAGTTCAAGCCTTTGGAAGTGTGCAACATATCCTGGGCCTTGGTCAACGTGGGTATTGTCAATAAGGAGTTCTTGGACACGGTAGCGTCTATATGATGTGAAGACTCGACTATAGGAGGATTCATCAGGTCTTTGGCAACATATCTGCATCTGCTGTACAAAGCTTGGATAGCAATAGTCTAACTCAGCTGCTGGAAGCATGTAAGATTGATGAGGAGGAGGAGGAGTAGGAAAGAGGTCAATGGTCATCAGGTACAACGGCAATGGATGTCGTTGCTATGTCGATGAACAGCGAGACCTTGGAGTGGTGCCCGATGCCTATAGAGACTCTACAGAGTTTAACTGAGAAGTTGTTGATGACTAGGGCGAGAGGATACACTCAAGAGCAACTAGACTCTGTGACCATCTCTATGTGCAAGCTGTTGGCCTACTTCCGGTATGGCGGTGGCTCGGCTGTTGGAGATGAGACTCATGTTATTGATGATGGCTTATACGATCTACTAGCACAGGAGTATATCCAAGCTGAAGGGGCGGGTTGGACGCTTAAGGGTGCACTAAGTCTACTTAGTTTGCCCGTTATGGAGATGTACCGTCCTGGTGCATTGGAGGTGTTAAGTGAGTGACCCCTTTCGGCAGTGTTGTTGCTAAAGCTATGACTGTCAGGTGCCCGTGTCGTGTCTGGGGATATCGATCTCTCTGTTTCTGCTATGCCTGAGTTGATATCTACACTAGAAATGGTAGTAGCCTCTGAGAGTTGCCAATCTCGCGGTAAGTGGACTCTTCGGGCTGGTGTAGTATTATGTAGTATGATGTAGGTGTAGAGTCTAAGGCTATAGTATCACGTTCTAATACGTCAATCATTACAATGTGCGCCCGAGCCATGGCTGAGCAGAACGATCTGTCCTTGCCGTTGGTGCAGCGCATGCGTGCTCTCACAGGTAATCATCGTGCCACTAGGTCTCCCTAATAGTTGTTGATTAGATGATTTTTCGTCCTTGGTGACGCCCTTGCTGAGCCTCCTACTCGAAGAGGCTCAGTCCTATTCTGCCCTTCTCGGAGCTCTCATTTCTGATGCGCTAGTCGCGGCCGCCTCCATTGAATCAGGATCGGACCAGCTCGCATCGACACTAGCCGATTCGATAGCTATTGCCAGTCTACTTGGTACTGCTCTTGGCGTTACCCCAAGTATGATTCTCAGTGTCCCGTGTCTCAGCTGACGTGCGTCTTGATGTTATTGATGAACCGGTGCTTAAGGGCTTGCTATCTGCACTCACAGAAGCCTATTATCAGAATGGTAAGCTCCTGAGGAATACTTTCTATGTTTCTCATTGGGTTTTTGTCAGCTACTGCGTTGGAGCCCGAGATGATCTCGACTTTGGGGTCATGCCTGGCATCGACCCTGAGCCAGTGTGGTCCTCAAGACGCCAGCCGGTATTTGGACACTTTGTCGGAGGATGCGTGCACAGCGACAAGGATCGAGCAGCTCTTGCCGGGCACCTGCCTTTCGGTCCTGTCCTTCTTCACTAAAGACACGCAGAATTGTGAAGATCTATGGGCTCGTCTATCAGCTCTCACTGATGTGGTCTATGCTCACTTCAGTGTTATTGGTGAGTCATGTGTCTGATGATGGGAGGTGAGAATATATGTTGTATTGTTATTCAGGAGAGGTCGAGGACGCAGCGCCCTACTCGCTAACGGATACGATAGACCTATTTTTCCTACGAGACTACTATGGCCAGAAAGTCGAGGACGAACAGATAGAGGCTTGCATCTCGCGGTTGCGGTCTCTTACGAATGAGGCGCCCCAAACCAACGGTAAGTCGGTCGTTATCATTATTAATGAATTTGCTGACGGTCATCTTCTGTTTAGTAGTCCCTCTTGGAAGCCTCTGCAAGCTCGCCTTCCTCGGCCCTTCTCGGCTAGCTTTAGAGACCGTGGTGCTGCCAGCGATAGCCAGCTCTGTAGAGGAGATGGGACTTCAGTCGATATCCTCTAATGAGTTAGCCATGCTCGTCTATGTGAGTTATTATTAGGAAACGGGGCTTTTATAGAGATACTGTTCTCAGTCACTTTCACGCGAAAACGTCCCGGCATATTCTGGTCTACTCGAGCGAAGTTTACAGAAGTTGCTGTCTGAGCCAGGCTTGTCTACTCTCAAAAGCCTTGCTGTTATTTACGGTCTCAATACGTAATGGCGCCTCTATTTGTCGCAGCTCCTGGTGTATCGGTCGTGTGTGTAGATGTCGTCCAGGGATGGTCGGATCGTATGTAGCGCTGGGGCCGTCTGAAGCAGTGACTACAGCTCTCGTGGAGGCTGCGAGATGTCCTGGTCATTGCATTCAGGTGAGAGGGGGACCGCTCATGTTGGTGTCAACTTCTGTTGGTGACAGAGTGGGCAAATGTGCACGTGTTGGTGATGATAGGAAAATTTTGAGGAAATTTTGGAAAACTCTCGTTGCTGTCTATAGACTTGTACCCGGATTCATATCTTCTTAAGTGGGTGTTAAAATCTGTGAGCTCAGCTGAGGAAACGGTTATATATTCTAACTCTGTCCATAGATGATGGCCTCTGAGGTTAAGGAGATAGTCCGTCGCTCCGTCCAATCGGTCGAGGACTACTCTGTTGCTGGTAGTGGCGCCGGCTCAGCAGCGTATATGAGGGGTCCTACTAGCAAGGATGACGATGCTCTGGCTGCGGCGGCCTTCATGCCCGAGAGTTATGAAGATTTGGGTGAGTCGTCTACTATTAGTACTGTTATGAATTTGAGGCTGCTTGGTCTTAGATACTTCCGCGTTATCGAGTATACAAGCTCTTTTAGACTAACGATCGATATTCTGCTCGCGGAACAACGTCGATATATCCTTTTTTTGAAAAGTAAGGCGGCTTCGACATATGATAGGTGATGATGGTATTCACATTTGGCAGATAACAAAAACTCAGCTCTCACTCGAAGGCTGTCACTTATTCTTCTACTACTACTACTACTACTACTACTACTACTACTACTACTACTACTACTACTACTACTACTACTACTACTGGCTCGTCAAGGCCTAACGATTCACCGAAAACATTGCAAGGTCTTGGTCATCATCGTCATCATCAGCAACAGTAACAGCAGCACTATGGTTCACTCTCACCTCTGTCATCACTAGCTATTGTGAGTCTAGTATTCATCGTCTCCTCCCGGTACTACTCAGTCTCTACCTCTTATTGGCTCTGCTCTTTGTTCGACCTGTCTACTAGCTGTGGTAGCGGCTCAATGGTGCTTCTGTTACTATAGTAACGGTTATATGTCTGGTCGCTCGTGGTTTATGGTTGGTCGGTGGTATTCAAGTCGATACGCTCTCGTTGCTTCTGCTGGCAGGAGCGAGTGGGTGATACCAATAATCAATACACAATGAGAGTATTGGCAATACGAATATCTACCATCAGTATTAGAGGTTCTAATCTCGGTAGTAGCAGTGCTGGTCACCGTGTTGAGCAGACAACATCATGTTGTTTGGGTAGAAGAGCATCGCTTCGCCATTTTTCTCCCAGTTGTGGGGCTGCTGCTGCTGCGTGGTAAAGTGGCTCAACGCGTAAAGCAAGCGTCACTAAGCGTCTATGAGTTGTTGTTGTTGTTGGCGTTGGCCAGATCCAGTATCGTTGTTGCTGTCGTGGCAGCATGTATTGTTATTATATATATACAGAGGACGAGAGTGCTTGTATAGGTTCTGGGTGGCATCGGTTTATGATGATGACCATCATCATGGGTAGCATGGTGAGGAGTTAATTGACGACCGTGATCATTGAAACACCTTGGATTCAACATTACTTATTTGTATCTGTTGAATCTGTTGTTGTTGTTGCTGCCAACAACATCACCCCTGATATAGTATTCTAACCTCCCGTGTTGCTGCTATCGTTTATTGGGCTCTCGGACTAACGCTAATGCTACTGCTGCTGCTCTGGCTCCATTTACTATCGTTTCGCTCCCCGCCGCAGCCGCCGCCGCTCTAGTAGTGCTGCCTCTGTCGACGCGTGTCTTCTCTGTTCTCAATATATCTGTACAATATAACTCAACATCTTCATCATCATCATCATCGACTCTCTTCTCGGTGTGTAAATCTTTTTTTCTACTATTGATGCTAAGTGTACCTATTGTTGTTGCTACTACTACTATCCTTGCTGACACTGTGTGAAGATGATGATGGCCATTGTTATCGTCGACGCCCTGGTTGACGATACTGATAGGGTTCTATCCGCATGGATAGATGTGTCAGTTGACTTGTGCTTATATCTGTCTGGATGGTGTCGTCGTCCTATGGTGTATGCACCGGGTCCTCGACACCATAGGAGTAGTTCTTTGCGGTGATTGTGGTTGCTGTTAGTACTTGTGGAGAGTGGAGGAGCTCTCTGTTGGTGATCGCATTCCATAATCAATAGAGAAGTGTCTCAGACAGTGTCTGCCTTATAATGACCATCGGGTGTGTTGCTTGCGTATGTTGATTTTGTTATGTCAGTTTTGGTAAAATAATAATAACTAGTGAACGCCACCGTCGTCAGCCTCGAGGAAAAGGTGGTGTTTTTGTTGTTATTGTTGTAGTCGCTGTTGTGGTTGTATCTTTATCATTGTCTATACTATGTTCTCTCTTTTGCGATGGTATTGCGAATGAGAATAAGTAGGGAAGAATGACAATGCTTATGATCGATAACTAAGCCCCTATGGACTACAAGTAGAGAGTTCCTTTTTTCTCTGCTTGGCAATAGCGACCACCATCCCAAGACATTTGTGTCATTACCGAGAGAGTTGTCCAATCCGCCGTTCAGAAATCCAGTGCGTTCATTGTTTAACATGTCAATGGGTTGGTCATGATCTGGGAAAATATAAAGTTAGTAGAATCGTCTATGTCGGTGGTCACTGCTGCTCGCCGCCCTTTCCCTTCACAATCAAACTCCTCACTGAAGTCAACTTATAACGAAGAGAAGGTCTCTGGTGCTTGCCACGAGGTGAAGCGGAACAAGAACACTTTACGCGATTCCGCGGATAACAACTGTGAGAGTCGGGAAACTCTTGAAATGCGGTGATTTTCACAACTGGATGATGAGAGCATTCTTCTTTGAGCGTGGCCACTGCATTTTCCAGGTACAGTTATTACTGGGAACAGCAGTGTCGTATACGAGGGCACATCTCAGGACTTCTCCAACATGTCTAATGGTCCTCCCGTAGCAGACGCTTCGCACGTGGGCGCTCCTAGTGCTAGTGGAGCTCCTGGCACGAGACGTTTTTCTGCCATGCAGGATAAGCTGTTGACTGCAGGAATTCAATTCTTTCACAGGTGGGCTTGGGAGTAGATGATGATGATGGTGGTGATGGGAGTATGTTAGACATATTCGAACTGATAACGAAGTATTGAGGCGAATGAAGACTAATGAGATGTTCCAACTCTTCTTTGAGCCACAGTAAGAGGCGAACGCCTCTGTGGTGGTGGTGGAGATAGTTGTGGTATAGGTATTATGATAAGAAGGCATCTGGAGAGAAGGTTAATTCAGTATTTATTAACAGTGTGTCGGACCCCTCGGCAATGCATGTTAGTAGCTTTATACTAAGTATACTGCATCAGGGACTATTCTCAGTCAGTGCATTCATTGTCTCTATCATGTAGTAGTAGTAGTACTACTACCTACTACTCGTGTTTACTACCGATCACTGTGCTCAGTTACCTGTCAAGATTCAAGGAGTCTAGTCAAATATCATTGCATGCAAGTATGTCAGGGGGGGATAGGGTGATGTTGTTGATGGTGACGATGGTGAGAGTACAGGTACGTGGAGACCTTTATTTTTGACGTCACTGCTCATCGCTGATAAAATGTGGGAGGACAAGCCCGTGCGCAACTCTAGCTTGGCTAAGTTATTCCCGGTGCTCTCGAATGCAGAGCTGAATAAGATGGAGAATAAGTTTCTGCTGAAGATCAGGTGAGGAGAGTGGCGATATTTTCTTCTTGTTGATTTCCACGCTGTTGTTGGTAAGGTTCAACGTCCAGGTTAAATCGGACTTGTTCACGTCATTCTGTGAGAAGCTATTACAAGAGAATGTTTCGGCCGAGATTTCTCGCTGTGTTGCGGCCTCAGAATACGCGGCTGCATTCGCGGAAGTGAATACTAGCCATGTGTTGCTTATGACACAAGTTCTGTTATCAGGAGGATAGCGTCATCACTCACCCGCCGCTGCAGCAGCATCATGCACCGCCACCACCAGCACCCTGTGCGCCCACGTCTGTGGCACACTATGAACCAGTGGTTGAAAAGGGTGCTTCGACAGGTCAGTGCTGGCTATAACCTTCACATTGTCTATAGTTATCACATAGGAATTTCATCCTGGTGATATGAAAAACACATTAGTGAAAAATATATATCACCGTGAATATCGCGTTTTTCACAGAGAATTACGTCATTTCACGTAAAACGGATGAAACTCCATAATGTACTAGGTATGGTCAGCCACTGCGCCACTGCAGCTCAGAGAGAACCTTCCCGAGGACCTCTAGGATACATCACAGCGCCGGCTATGGACTATTTCATGCCTTCGAGGCCGGCCATGAACGCTACAGCAGCTGCTTCCTCGTCGGTGCGGAGTAGTAGTATTCCAGCAGGAAACGGTGGTGGCAGCCTGTCATCGAGAATTCAACAAGTTCCAGAAGGTAGGTTTGGTACTTTTGATTGGAGCGATACTAGAGGCTTGTCTCTATGGTTTCTCAGGAGCCTATCGCAGTGGAGGCTTCATGGGCGGCGGCGGACTACCGATGAGCTCTCGACAGTATGTACCTAACTCTGCGAGATTTACGCAAGTTGGGATGGCTGCTTCTCAAGGGAGGTGATGGTCAGTGTGTCTGAGACTCGCTACTACAACACTTTTCCCTGTACATGTGCCCATTATGGTTCAGTTCAGGTCTACCAATGGTTACGACCAGCGGGCTATGTACCAATCACAGCCTATGTCGGGGAGGGGAACCCTGGCTGATCCAAGCACGAGTCGACAGGCCTATCCCGCTTCCACGCGCACTTCGCTACCCGCTGGGTTGGCGGGCGGATATGTGAGTGATCACACGGGGGTTTACTAAGTATTGCTCTGAGAATACATCGTAACGGGAACGAACACGGACCTTGTGGTTAACAGCCACAAGGCCTTCCTACTGCGCTAGCGAGGCTGTGATATTCGAACTTTGATATATAGGGGGTGCTGCTGTTCAGTCCTATCGTGCCCCATCAACACCATCTGGTGCTGCTCAAACTCAACCTCAGTACGCGGTCGTGAATACTCCTACTGGTCCGCAGTATGTTCTACTGCGTCCTTCGGCGGCTCCAGCGGCGGCGATTAACTCATAGTAAGGTTGGAAATTATGATGACTCTCCTGAGTACTCATTCCTCCTGTTCCGATCATTGCGAGCGCACTACTCCATCCCTTTGCTCTGCAGCTCAGGGAGGAGTTCCACACTCTCACAGGAGGGAGCAGCACCAAGACGACATTCCATAGCAGCCACGGCAACATCGCAGCGGATCTCTACACCAAACGGGCACGTTGAAGGGCAGGTGAGGAAGAGCGCACGCCCTGACAGTTGCGATCACGCTCGTCATTGTATGATTTCAGCCCTCAAGTAACGGCACTATACCATTTGCAAGTTCAAACGGGTCGGTAATTCTCCCTAACGGAGGACCAGGTAGGACTGTGAGCGTGAGTAGAAGGTTGAATGCTCCATGGCAGGAGGTGTGACGGAGGGGGTGACACGTGGATCGGCTCAAAATCGTCCCCATTCGGCTCCACGAACAGTTGGCATGTATAGGAAACCCCTGGTCATCCAACAGGTGCTCCTAGCTTGTAATATGGTTAGGCGTGACTCTATTTTTGGTAGGCAGCAGCCGTGGAAGCTTTCATGCAGCGACCGTCTACTCCGACTGGTGGATATGTGAGAGCTCCTTCGCCAGCTATGGGCGAGCAGAGCGACCAACAGTATAGCCTCATCCGGGGACGTAGTCCGGCTATGAGGTAAACAACTCGGATGGGTAGGCCGACATAGTCTGTGGCTGTGATTAGAACCCCTGGTCTTGTGATGCCGTCTGGTGGGCCATCTGCTCCACATGTATTACGAGGCAGCTTCGGCGTGCGGCATTATTAGGTAGCAGAATCGTCATGAAAATGACTCTTTGAATCAAAATGCTTCTACGTCCTGAGGCTGTTGCGTTTATGAGGATAGTAGGGTGATGACTGGCGTAGCCCAGCTTGTCGTGTTGGACTGTCCAACACGGACTCCACAGTTATCGTTAATCAAATGTTTAGTTGAGCTTGTCACAGGGGTATTATTACTTCTAGGAACCGTTCATGGCATGGGAGGTGGTAAAATAGGAAATCGCGGGATAGCCACGGTTAATGCGTAGCATTATGTTTTTCATAGTTTTCTTTGGTGGTGTTCAGACCCTTATACGCTATGTCTGATATCACTAAGGACCTAGATGGCCCAGAGAGACCTCATACGCGCAGTACTAGGACTGATGTGTTGTGATGAAGGATCCTATTTAGGTGGTACAGCGATGGAAGCAGAATATTTCCTACAAGAATCCGAGGGCCTCAGCCAGGGACAGCACGAGGCAGTAATGTGTTGAGGCATCGGCCTATGAGGTGCGCGATTATTATTACAGGCACGGCTGCATAAGGAATTCAAAGAGAGGTTTGAGAATGGTAATAAGGCTGTCCACGAGCCCGTGTCCCTTAGCAAGCTAGTCCCCTTCCTTTGGGGCTAGCCCTTTAGAGGATTTTGAAGAGAGCCTACTGTCGAAGGATCAGAGTTATCGGAATGGTCCCGTGCGGTTCATCGTTCTGCTCTTCCAGTCTCTCGTGCTCATGGGGCTCACCTACAACTACGATATGTGCAGTGCTACGCGCAATGTAATGTTACCTGGTAGATATCCAACCTATGAGAAAAATGGCCATTGCAAAAATTGCATGCTCACCGATAGGTGACCATTGGTGACCGATTTCGCTATTAATATTTCAGGTTTATTTTTATGATTCTCCTACTACGGAGGCCATCGCCACGTCAATGCCAAACGCTCCAACAGCAGCAGTGGTAATGCCAGAGGTTTATGTCAGAAGGGTTCAAAGCTATCTCTCATCGCCAAGGAGCAATATGCAGTTCCGTAGAGCTTATTACTCACGGCTTGGTCTTGGACATTCGTAGAGGCGAACAGTTATCATTATGAAGCCTACCGCCACTACGGAGGTTGTAGAAGCGACGAAATATTCCGTGCTGGAATTTATTGTCAATGATAGTAACTAGAGACGGTTCTGTTAGAGGTGTAGTGTAAGTTACACTGTGTAACTGACTTCATACTTTATCCATGCTTCATTTTAATCCACTTGTGTTGAGTACATACTACTACACTTACAGCACACGCAATGCTACTAGCACTATGGCACGATCTTATAAAGGTGTGTAATTAGACTGTCGAAACAAGAATCATCTTACCATAACACAACGAAAACATCATCATTAGAAGCTAGTGCTGCATTTCATGCGTGTATCATAAAGAGCTACAGCTGCAGCTTCAGTGTCCCGTTCACGAGTTGTCTCCATCATCGGGTGTAGTTTCACTCTCGCTCACCTCGGCCTGCTCGACTCCCTTCGTTGCTACCACTCGCGCTATTGTCTCGAAATTACTTGGCTGATGTGGGGATTGGTACGGTACCTGGCTCGAAGTGCCTTGCAATGTAACCGAAAGGCTACAGGTGTCCCGTGGGGCGAGGGATTGGGCAAAGGTGGTGTTGATGATGGTGAACACGAACGCATGGGCTCGAGTACGAGGGGAGGGTACTCGTCTGGCCTGAGAGCCGGGGATCAGGTAAGTACGAACTGATGACTCACGCTAGTCGCCGGGCTCGAGGCTCCCAGAGCTGCGGGGCGGCATCGTTTGGAAGGTTGCCACAGAACCTATAGTGTGAACGGTGAGGGTGGCATGTAGACACGGACCAGGAGTACCCGGTCATGTAAAGGGGTTGTACACTAGGACTGGCTGCTGGTGACAACCCTGGCGAGGGCTGTCTCCCGCTTTCATCACTAGAAGGGCTAATGACTCCCCCAGCACTACCACTACCTCCTTGAGGTATGTAGGTGTGTAAATTCGGCGAGGCTGCCCTCTGGTTGTGATACGGCACTGAATGGCAAGCTTAGTAGATCACTCGCGCACGCGAACTGTACCATGGCTAGTCATGGCAGTAGGGGGTTGAGGATTGTTGAAATGATGCTGGGGGTATGTAGACTGTAAATCCATAGGGCGATAAGGTTGCCCAGGAGGTGACTGTTGACGATAGTAACCAGAAGGATATGGACCACCAACCTACGAACAGAGCCCTGCTTAGTTACATGAATGGCGGTGAACTCACGTTGGGTGATTGCCAAGGACCCTGGGCCATAGAGCTGGCTTGCTGTACACCCGTGAGATACATGGACAATTGATTGGCTTGTTCCTGCATGGTGATAAGGCGTCTGCCTCTATAGGGACTCACATCGAAGGACCTTGCCGATGCTATCAGAGTGGCCATTGCGGTTAACGCTGTCGTATCGCCTGTAGAGTTCAGCATGCAGTGGCAGCAGAAGGATAATCCTCTAGTACCACTGCAAGCTAGTCGCACTGCCAGAGTTCGGTCGGGGGTTGATAGCTTGCCTGCATTGTGTAGCTCTGCAGTCGCTCGAAATACATAACTCATAGTTGAGTCAGTGATAACTCCTTCTGGGGTCGGACCTGTGACCATCCTCCCCTCACAGTGCTGTAATGGTTGCCTACATGCTGTAGAAGGAGTCGAGATGGCACCGCGTTTACCGCCGAGACCACCAGTCGGCCTACTAGTACCACGGCGATTGCTGGAAGCCCCTACACGTGTGAGCCCACCGGAGGTCGCCCTTATACCTATTTGGGGCTACTGCTGTTTATGGTCCTTAGCCTTGTATGGCTTACCGTGGATGCTGCTAGCGGGACTTGAGGCTGGTGATGGGTACTCGGACACGCTCGTGTCGAGAAGGGAATTGTACCTCTGTGACCGTAGTGAATAGTGTTTGCTGGGAGCATCAGGTTACTACGGTTGATGATAGTTCCTCCTCTTCTGGTATGGGCGGTGTGCCCATCACTGGCGATCTAGAGGCGAGCATGCACCCTGTCGGGACCATCAATTACAGAGTACCCGGAGCTTCCAATAAGCCATAAGTTTTACTCCTCTGACCCTATTACATGGCAAGAGGCGTATCATGCGCTGATAGCTGGCAGCTGATCGATCATACCAAGCTTAGTGACACGGTCTGGGGCGAGCGCTGTTCCCAATCGCTGCTACCTACTCACGATACCGTGCTTGCCATTTTACCTCCTTTCCCAGGGTGTATTAGGGCAGTACTTGAGGGTTAATCAGTCGATACGAACTAATGACGTTAGAAGTGGCGAAAACGACTTGATGGCATGTTCATTCTTATTTCAGTGTTTGCCTGGTTCTTCCTCTTCCTTTGCTGCGCCAAGAATGGTCACAGTATCCCCCAAGTGTGTCGCCTGGTCGTTTTTAGCCCAGATTACCTTTGGTATCGTCAACTTCCTCATCTCCTACACGAACGTTCCTGGTGTTGATCCCTGGGCCGTTATTGGCTGGATTTGGCTCACTTCTGGGCTCATTGGACTCCTTGTGGGTATCTATTTCTGGTAAGCGACTTGCACTCATTCCTCTGTGATCTCATGAGCTTTCTTCAGGTGGAACATTGGCGCTATGTTCTTTACTGATGAACAGTTGAAGGCTGCCGAGACTTACAGGCAATTAGACGATCAGCTTCTCCCTCAGGAGTTGCCTCCCAACCGTTTGACTCTGGGTGCCAAGATACTCACTATCATCGGAGGTAATGTCATACCCCCTACAGCTTACGTTAACGTTATTGGTCTTCTCTCAGGTATGTGCGTCGGGTGGTCTCAGTTGATGATGAAATGGGCTTTCGCAACGGACCCTAAGTCCACCGGCCCTTTGACTGCCGTCATCTCCTCGGATATTATTGTAAGTTTAGTCCTTGCTTGGGATTCCCATCATTAAGTTGTCTTTTTGGTCAGGTTGTTGGTGTCTTCTGCCACTTTGTCTACAAAGAGAGGTTGTCCGCTATGCAAGTCCTCGCCATTTGCATCGTCCTTAGCGGTTTGGTGGTCATGGCTGCTTTCGATGGTGGCAGCTCGGGCAAGTTCATGGGTTTCATCTATGCC
The DNA here is from genome assembly GCF_000006405.1 of Perkinsus marinus ATCC 50983. Taxonomy (NCBI): domain Eukaryota; phylum Perkinsozoa; order Perkinsida; family Perkinsidae; genus Perkinsus; species Perkinsus marinus. The sequence continues at coordinate 597,223 of NW_003214508.1, read as the reverse complement.
ATCCTTGGTATGTTGACTTTCGCTGCAAGTCTATTATGTATTCGTCAGAGTTGCCGAGATGGTATGGCAGCATGGTCTGGCTTCATCGGTCGTATGGGTGTCATGTTCTTCATGGGTCTCATTGCCCTCCTCTACACTGTGTTCACCCACTCCTTCTTCCCTGAGGACTGGTCATTGTGGGCTCAGATGTACATCTGGCCTCAGGTTGCTGGTATATCTCAAGCCATTGGTGTGCTAGCTCTCAACTATGCCTTGATGTACCCCTCCACTGGTCCCGTCAACGTTATCGTTGCCTCCAACTCTATTATCGTTCTCGCCCTCAACTTTTTCCTTTTGGGCCTCATCCCCACGACTTCCAAGCTGGTTGGTATGGTCATTGTCATTTGTGGTGTGTCTCTCATCATTCTATGGCAACCCAAGAAGGCTAAAGAGGAAGAGGAGACCTACCAGTCCCGTCGTGATGAGTTTATTAAGCGTTCGTATATGCGCAGTGCCAGTATGGGTGGTGGTAGTCTCAAGGCACGTATGTCTACCGTTTTCCCTGGCGAGAAGTCACCATTGCCTCCCACCGCTCGTTCTGGTGTTGCTGGCGCATTTGCCGTTGTATAAGGTTGGGATACAACGAGCTACTACTACCACTACTTATACTACCATTGAGCAACGACTGATTGTGTCTTTTTGAATTTGGTATATCTTTGTAAGATAGTCTATATTTGGTATCCATAAGGTCAGTAATGGTATTGGTAGTTCCTATCATGCCGCGCTTGGCTGTATTGCTGAATAGTTTGCGAGCAATATACGAAATCCTAAAGCTCGTTATTGTAGCACATTGCTTTTGGCACACTTATATCGTTACCACTATTGATGCTACTTCTACTCGAGTTGCAACTACGTTTGATCGCCCTTCCAGGGACGTAAGGACCTCATAATACTGTACTACTAAAAATCATGCTATACGCTTGGCAGTGGAACAGCTCTATCTGAGCGAGCAATCTACTCACATCGCTTGTACTGGGAATAATCGATTGTAATTGCTGTTTCTGGTACTTGCCGCCAAATGCCCACGTAATTCGTGGTTGCAAGTTGCAACGCTTCAACGACTATGCTGACATTCGCTATAGCGACGTCAACTTTCCTGCTGCTTTTCCCAGGGTGTAGTGTGTCTCGTCCTCACTTACAAAGAGAGTAATGCTAACTAGAAGTGTTTATTGCATTTTGTCAATTCAAACGGGTTTAGAGCTTCTATTGCCACCACTGTACTCAACAGACCTTTATGGCTTCGAGGTTGTTGTTCGGATGTTCGATTTACCGATTCGGCGTTCGGTTTTGTACTCTTCCTCTTAAAACGGATGAGGTCGTTGTCGCTGTCTCGGGTGGGATGTGCATTCATCATCGAGAGTTGTATGTGTAGTTTTGGATTGCTCACTTGTTTCGGCGTATATCCAGAGTATGTAAGTAGCTGTTCCACTGTTCGTCGGCAGTAGCGCCTACTTCCATATGAGGTGAACTTCCATCAGTCTTACTATCGCAACGTTGTGTCGCGTTGATAGCTTCCAATATTGAGGATGTTCAAGGTGCTTCAACCCTATCGTGTTTGGTAATTGAAGAGCTTCGTTGGTCTGTTGGTGTCTGTCGGGCTCGTGTCATTATTTCTAGGAGTTCTCCTATATACCCTCTCCTCAACGGAATGGTCCACGTTCAAGGTGGCTGCATAGTCTGGTCGCTGATTGCCAACGTCATGTTCGGCGTCGCTAACTTCCTACTATCTTATTGCAATTCGCAGCCCGGGACCACAGCATGGGGAGTTGTGGGATTAGTTTGGCTAAGCTCAGGTTTCTGGGGCTTACTATCTGCCATATATTATAAGTAACCTTTTGGTGTACACGTCTTGGTCTATGCTTGGGGTTCGTTGGTTCAGGTCCACAATGGGCACAATCTTTTTTAACGATCGAGATGTAGAATTATATAATTCGCGTCATCAGCAGCTTCCTGGTGGCGCCCTTCACTCGAAAGCTGACGGCACTTCAGTTACTACCACTTCTAAGATGCTAACACTGGCTGGAAGTAGGGTTAGTGTCTTCAGTTTCACCCTTTGTGTTACTTCGAGTCAGGTTTATTTATCGGTTGGTCGCAAGTGATGATGCAGCGTGCATTTGCCACCGATCCCCAATCTACTGGTCCCCTCATGGCAGTCTCCTCCTCCGACATTATGGTATGCGCTCACCTTATCGTGTACATCAAGTCAAGTGGTTTGCTATTAGGTTGTCGGCGTTTTCTGTCACTTCGTCTACAGCGAGAGGCTTACCTTCATGCAAGCAGTGGCCATCGTAATCGTCCTCACAGGTGGAGTTTATTACTCTTCCTTCTGTTTGGGTACATTTTCATTTTAACAGGTTTAGTCATAATGGCGGCCTTTGATTCGAGTGTTGGTCATTTCCTTGGTTTCGTCTACGCTGTATTGGGCATGCTTACATTTGCCTCTAGCATGCTGGCTACTCGCTACACGTGTATCGAGGGAATGGCATCAGGGTGGGCTCCGGTTGCTTTAGGTTGAGCTGAACTTCGGGGTATGGAAATTCAGGTCTCGTTTTACTGGGCGAATGCTGATGATGTTCATTATGGGCTTTGCGTGTTTCGTCTGGCAGTGGTCGGAGGAAGCTTACATAACGAACGATGGGGATGATGTTATGGCCATGTACCACAACTTGGCATTCTCGATAAAATGAATTTTTTTGACTGTTGAACAGGTTTTTCTGGCCGTGTATTTCTGGTGTGGGTCAGTTCATCGGCGTCATTGCTCTCAACAACGCACTTGCCTATCCGTCAACTGCCGTCGTTAACGTAATCGTCGCATCGAACTCTATCATCGGCTTGCTGCTTGCTTACTTTACTCTGGGTGTCGTCCCCACTCCCGCTAAGCTCACTGGTGAGATCTATGTGTCCTCTCTTCGTGATCTATCCTCTCTCAGGTATGTTCATTGTGGTGATGGGGGTGGTCCTAATAACTGTGTGGAAGCAAGACACGCCTCTCACTCATAAGGAGGCTATCTTAGAGGAGGCCATCGTGGAGCCACTTCTGAATGGTGGACATCGAGCGTCTACCATTGTCACTGATGATGGTCACTGAAGCAAGTCTTGAAGCTCAATCAGAATCTTGTAAATCATCAGGAATATTGTGCATCAACCTGATGTCATCGGTTGGTTGATGAGCATTTGGACACGACTGTCTGTATCATACAGACTGTATGAGTGTAACGCTAAGTTCTTGTGAGTAACGAAACAGTTTACAATCATTATGAATAATGATGCTGTCCTTTATCAAAGTCTGTGCTTTCACAAATACCATATATCACTCTAATTTTATAATCATCTACATTCTTGTCTATATCAGCTGATGAAGATGATTGGTTCTGTGTCTTCGAGGAAAAGGTCTCTCCTTCAATAGGAAGTGATTTTTTATTCCCTACTTAGCTATAATGCCGCTTAGGATGGAAATCTAATCCAAAGTAGACGGTATAGGTTTTCCCGTAGTTGCGAATGATGGTGTTAGTCAATTAGCAGTGATGTTTGTTGCTTTTTCAGGACTCTGATTACAGCTTTTACAAGTCGCGGAATCGCGGTGTGGAGCTGTCAGCTAGACTCTTTTTGCGGGCGGAATACTCGTTATAATCGATAGTGATTAGTGTGCAGTTTATGAGGAATAGCAGACAAGTTTATTCGAGGCTTGATTGTTATTGTCCTCCTACACCATCGTTGAGTTAGTTCAGTAGTTCGTCTTGACCATGAAGAGCTCTTTCGACGAGCAGTTTGATTTTGGGCACATGAGTGTATGACAATTCGTCCCGCGCACTAATTCAGCCCGTAATAAAACCTTCGAAAAATCCAAACAGTTCATTCGTTTCAAATCCCTTATGAATTTCACAGTTGAAATGACACCCTCACGAAAGTTGCTTATAATAAAAACGCAGCTTACGGCGCTTCGGCGTTGCCTCTCGAATCACGACAATTCAGTCTCTTACTCAAAATCCGACGACCGTTTGACATCTGAGACATACTCACCCTTGCGGTCTTACCAGCAACGGTCGAGTAGCAGAGAGATACTTGGTTCGTCCCTTTGCAGTGGGTGCAAATTGTTCTTGGGTTTCCCTCGCTCCATCACAAAACCAGTCGTCGAGCTAACGGCATGCCGTTCGGCATTGCCGAACGCCGTCGAGAGAACCTTGTCTGGAGGGTTCCGCTCACTGCCGATTCCCACAGTCGACGCTCGGGGGTTTTTGATACCGTGTAGTGACCGACGACACTACAAAATCCGTAGGCAGAGATATGACATCAGAATTTCGTCCAGCTCACACCCTAGTCCTCTTCCTGTTCTTATGATAGTGATTCCTCGCTTATTCTCTTTATTTTGGTTCCGACAAAGACTGGTATTTCGATCGGGACCGCGGATGACGCACTTGCTCTTGGACCACCCAACTCCTCTCCCATGGTAGCCGTGCGGCCTCAACTTCGATTGTGGTCACAAGAGTAATGATTTCGGCTTACTTAAAACCAACAATTCTCCTCAAGCCACGCTCCATTGCCCGGTTACGACACAACAGCGGAGTTAGAACATGAACACTAATTCTGTTAGTATACTATGATACGATCATCGACGGCACAAACGGCAGCCCTTATTGCGAGGCAGGGAGAGGCGGCAAACTCGCCGCCATTCTCGCAGCTCTCGATCTCTAGCCTGACCGTTGCCGCCGGCATGGTAGAGCAGCGTAGCATTCCAATGACGGACGTACTCGAATCCGCCTCGAGACGGGAGAGCTTCCAACGACAAGCGATAGGCGTCTATTGCCGCTGTCCATTCACCCTCGTCAGCGGCTTGCAACCCTCGTTGCCAATGCCTACAGGCTTGTTCCAGTTCCGTCGCCACCTCCTCTGAACCATTCAAGATAGGACCTAGCTTAAAGTGTTTCGTTAGGAATCTATCCAGAGGCGATACAACAGGCTTTCGTGGGCGCAGGTGCGGCAGACACTCCATCCACAGATCCCGAGCACCACTTTCCAACGAGTGGCCAGCAGGGACGGCCACCGGACCCGGGCTATGGCAGAGAGGACAAGGGTAATTCAGTAATGTAGGGCACAGAACAGAACGATCAACCGAAGCCAGGATCTCAATGCCTTCTATGGAGCCGTATTGAGACGCAGCAGTGTGTTTCTTGTGGGAGCTCTCAGCCTTGTCTGTCGCTTCCAGGTGCGTCTCTCTCTCCCCAACCGCTCGTGGCCGTGGGAGGCTCCCAGTGGCTCTTCGATGTTCTGTATACCCCACTCTTACTTCCCTGGGAGTGGCTCCTCTAGAAGACGTACTACTAGCTGGACCCGACGTCTGATGCGAGGAAGGTCGAGGCGTAGGCGTTCCCACCGCCTCTTCAAAGACATCATGCACAACGGAACCCAATCCTTCACACCCTAGCAGGCTCCCAACCACGGACGGCGGATCAGCACTAGTCAAGGCATCATGAGTCCGAACTGTAGCCTCTGGACTACTCTGCCGATAAGACGCTGCAACTGCCGACCATTGAATACATCTAGGAGACTGCCTTATGCCAACAGCCGACATCACTGCAGATCCACCGCGTGGGGAGGACGATGTTATAGCTCCCCCGTTAGTCTTCGACTCAATCATCGGACCTACAACTCTGCTCCCCGGCTGCGGCATGTCGAAGTTCAGAAGGTCTTCTTCTACCGGTACGAGTTCTTCGAGGACCTCATCGAGAGCGACAGAGATTCTGGGAGTCGCTGACTTGGCCGCAGGGCTAGCAGGACGACTCCTCGATATTTCGGATGTGATTTCTTCAAAGTCATCCTCATACTCTTCCTCTCGGTTCTCTTCTACTATGGTCGGGGACTCAGCCACACTATCCAGCGAGCCGGTCCTCACGTGGACTCCGGAGTTGGCGAATGAAGTAGAGACGGTCGAGGGCGGCGACGAGTCGGCAGTAGAAGGGACCGAGGCTCCACCACGGACGAGATAGAGCGGTAGCGGCGCCGGAGCTGATGATGACGATGAGGACGAGGAGTGGTATGAGCTGAACGGGCGGTCCGAAGCGGGTCTAGTGCAAGTTGCCTCAATAGGTGCAACCGTAGCGGTTGGGCTCCTCAGCTGGGACTGAGCGAGGCCATTCCGATCCATGATGGCGCCTCCATCGAATTCGGGGACTCTCGCACCGCCTTCAACTCTGTTAGAGGAGGACTCACTCCCGGGAGATTGATCGAGTCTGACGCGAGTGACTTGGACAGGAGAAAGAGGTCGCTCCTGATGAAACCTTATAGTTTCCTAAAACACCGAACTAAACAGCCCCGTTGTGTGCGCCACGTACACGAACTCCCTGAAGTTCCTCCTGCAGCAAGTTGAGGGTCTCCATAAACGCGCTGTCTTCATCGGCCCCTTCGCCTGGGTGGGAGACAGTGGTAGACTCCTCCGCTGAGGAGGATGAAAGAACCATCGGCTGACCTGACTGTAGCACTGAAGTCAGCGTCACCAGGAAAGAGAGGTTACCAGTCATCTCGTTTCTCGAGGGCGACTGCTCCACCGTCAAGCTGATAGAGTGACTCGACGAAGGACTCGCCGACCCCTGGACG
>NW_003214508.1:581787-590493 GCF_000006405.1 Perkinsus marinus ATCC 50983 | reverse complement strand
CAGCGAGCCGGTCCTCACGTGGACTCCGGAGTTGGCGAATGAAGTAGAGACGGTCGAGGGCGGCGACGAGTCGGCAGTAGAAGGGACCGAGGCTCCACCACGGACGAGATAGAGCGGTAGCGGCGCCGGAGGTGATGATGACGATGAGGACGAGGAGTGGTGTGAGCTGAACGGGCGGTCCGAAGCGGGTCTAGTGCAAGTTGCCTCAATAGGTGCAACCGTAGCGGTTGGGCTCCTCAGCTGGGACTGAGCGAGGCCATTCCGATCCATGATGGCGCCTCCATCGAATTCGGGGACTCTCGCACCGCCTTCAACTCTGTTAGAGGAGGACTCACTCCCGGGAGATTGATCGAGTCTGACGCGAGTGACTTGGACAGGAGAAAGAGGTCTCTCCTGATGAAACCTTATAGTCTCCTAAAACACCGAACTGAACAGCCCCGTTGTGTGCGCCACGTACACGAACTCCCTGAAGTTCCTCCTGCAGCAAGTTGAGGGTCTCCATAAACGCGCTGTCTTCATCGGCCCCTTCGCCTGGGTGGGAGACAGTGGTAGACTCCTCCGCTGAGGAGGATGAAAGAACCATCGGCTGACCTGACTGTAGCACTGAAGTCAGCGTCACCAGGGAAGAGAGGTTACCAGTCATCTCGTTTCTCGAGGGCGACTGCTCCACCGTCATGCTGATAGAGTGACTCGACGAATGACTCGCCGACCCCTGGACGGACTCTCGAGGGCTGCTGTCGAGGCTCACGAGCTGGGCCTCTGAGACTGGCTCTGTGACGGCACCACCCCTTGTCGGGATATGCCTGCAAAGCTCTGATATTCAACAGAGCATCGTCTACTAGCCGTACCCTAAGGGTGTGTCCATGTCCGCCTCACTCTGGCTGATGACCACGGCTTCGTCAAACTCATCCGAAATACGACGAGTCGGTACTGGCATTGTCTGAAGGGAAGCGTGAAGGTTCAGGCACCAGTAAAGCGCAATGCTATTCACTAGGTCCGTTTGAAGGTCTTTCCTCATCGTGGCGACCTCTTGCATGCTCTCCTCCATAGTGGCCAGCATCGACACGAAAACCGACGGACGACCGCTGTCTCTCGTAGAGGAAGATGATGATGATGCCATTACATCAGCTGTTGAAATAAGATGCCATTCTGGTCAAAGAGTAGTGCACCTTCACAGAAGCTCCCCACTAGGGACAACGCGACACTGATGAACCATGCAAGAGTTCCCATCCGGTGAAACAAAAGAAATCATCGCGGATCAATATCCCCAGACCCACTTCCGTCCACCTGAAGACAGTGCTTGTTGTAAACTATTGAAGGCGATGCTCTCACCGTCGTTGCCACGCTGATCGGACACGGCAGGTTGTCCCTGAGTCGCTGTAGTTCTTCCTTAGCATCGGGCTCCAGCTCGATACGGACAAGCTGCAGCACAGGCGACTTTACTTCCGCTCTTAGACGGGCATCAACAACCTGAATGGAAGGTGTGCGCCAAAGTCGCGGACTTGCACGGACCTTGGTGGGAGTCTTCACCAGCGTAGGAGTGATCTTTCGTCGAGATTTCTTCGCCACACCAACTCCCGGTGGCTCCGTCCGTGCAGTCGTAGAAGAGCGTTTCACCGGAGAGCACACGATGGTGCCCCCCTCTAGCGAGCTGATGAGCTTGGGAGCCTCAGAGCGGATAAATTTAGCCGCTGCTGCGAACACTGTCTGTATGACCGGTGAATGAACACGAGGTGAAGGCACCTTGAGCCAACCTCATTGAGCGTCATTCGTATCGGTGAGCAGTTCTTACTGGCGGCTGATCCGCAGCACAGACGATTTCTAGAGTTGGCAATGCTGACTTAGCCGTAGGCTGGATCGGGGCGATTGAGGATTCGGCATTTTTCTGTGTGCTAATTAGCGGCGCTTCCAATGACGCCGGTGCAACAGCGGCATCCTCCTCCGCTGTCTACAGTACCAAAAGATGAGGGTCGTAACGGGTGGTCACATTGACTCACTTTAGGCATGCAAGGTGAACCTCCTAAGTCCGTCTCGTCCAAGGAGCATAACGTAACATAACCATCGCTGCCGGCCACTGCCAAGAACTGGGCACAGCTCATACATTGCCAGAGAGCAGCAACTGCTCTGCTACCTGTCCGGTGTGGTCAAAAGCTAGGTCTACTATACTTGTACAGTGAAGGTCCGAACCGGCAGTTCTCGGTAGTCTTCGAGGGCCTAGAAAGAGTATTCCTGACAGGCGAACTGAATCAGTGTCCTTTTACCTCCCTTAGAGAAGACGGTCGTATCATACAACACTAGCTGTGCAGCAGCGGTACCCACACTGAATACGTAGTGAGATGATTGGTCAGAGGATCGGACCGGGGAGGGGAAGAACCTGCCAGGTACCATACCACACCATGAGAACTTCAGAGGGCAGTGACCTCGAACAGACAGTGGGCGACACAGAGCCAGAGTTGATGATGGCAGCGGGGTTCGAGAAGCCATCGCCCCTGGCCAGGACTAGACAGCCGTAGTCACCGTGCGGCGTGAGGCAGCCTGGAACCAACAGCAACCGACCATCCGGGGAAAAGCTGGGTCGACTGAAATCGAATAAATGAAAAGCAAAAATATTTCGAATGGATCCTACCGGAAGAAATGGGCGGTAGCATCGTGAGCATAGTGACTATCGTTGATGAAGATCTTTTCTCGAACCGTCCTCTCAGCCAACGAGGCCGGCACGGAGTCCTCTGTCCCCGGCTCCAGAGCCTCATTCACATTATCGGCCTCCTTAGCCATAACCTTAGCGTCGTACGTCCGAACCACCGCCTTTGGATAGAAGCTCTTCCGTTTATTCCGAGCCCATACTCGGCAAGTACGGTCAGCACTGGTCGTGCAGATATAGCGATCTCGAGGATCCCATGCCACACCAAGGACTCTGGAATATTGAGTGGCCCACTTCAGCTTAGGAGGAAGTCTCACCTCGAGGTGTGGCCGTCCAGTCTCTGTATTTGTTTTGCTGTGGCAACATCCCATACCACACAGAGCTCCCGGTGAAGACATACTGCTAGTTGCCGTGCATTAGGAGACCATGCTATTCCTGATACCTATACACGATAGTGTTGATAGTAGTGATGTCAGTGATAGTGATGGCACTTCATCAAGGCAATTGAGAGCCCTAGCCTGAGCCATCCATTGCATCTCCCCAGTGAGTGGGGACTCGCTGTAGACCCAGAAGACAACGCGGCCGTCATCTCCAGCCGAGGCTAGGACCGGAGGTTCTAACAATCATACGCTGAGCACAGGCATGCAGTCAGAAGGAAAGCCTAATACCTCCGGTAATAGGTGGAGCAAACCTCACACAGGTTACACATCCGTGTGAATGGCTGCCACTGAGCTCAGCATGCATCCTGAGAAACCATCACGTCATCTCCCCCGATGATGATGAACGCTAAATTACTTACACTAAATGGGGGTCTCGCGTGCTCACTGTCATCGGAGTGTCGATGCCATCCTTCTCAGCAGGTCTACTAGAATTAGGAGATCCTTGACTGTTGGCATTGACTGTCGACGAGGAACCAGTTGCTGAACCGCCCTTCACGACTTTCCACAGCCGAACGACTGTGTCAGCTCCGCCGGTAGCACAGATTATTTCACCCTCGTCATCATCAGATTTCGCTTCACCTGAATAGGCGGAATCTAGCCGGAATAACTGCCAGATGGTGGCACCTGGCTCAGCTTCATTGGATGGCGATGGGGAGCGATGCCAGAAATCAATAGTGAAGACGTATTCCGGCTTAGAGCCCAGTCCATGGAAAAATAATTGTTGAGGATAGAGCCGCATACTACTAATAATATTGATAATAATACTGACAATAGGCTCTGATAATCAATGGGGAATACCCAACGAATCACTCAGAAATCTAGACAGATGAGAGCATTAGGGAAAATTCATAGTATGAAAACATCGTTTTAGCGTGTCCAGTTCTCCTTCACATCTCTCTGGTCGTATGCGGCCGTCAACGTATCCTAAACGACTCCGCTAGACTCAATGTCTGCTGTCCACGGTCCCTGCTAGACACTCATGGAGACAATGGGGCCGGTCGTAGGAGTAATCGCCCAACCATTCAGAATACAGTTCAGCAAAGAGAGCAAATTGCCCGGCTTTGTCGAGTCATCTAGCGTCGCTGTGATCAAGGAGAGGGCGTGGTTCGTTTCTCATTTGCAGTGCCATAGACATCTCCTAGATAGATTCTATTATGCCATTCTCGATTACTACGACCCTCTCGCCAATTCGGCTCCTCTACTACGTCCCTCACTACATTGTAGTATACTACTCCTTCAACATCAAGTCTGCTATCCTCCGACGGCTGGGCAGCCTTTGCAATTAGCGCTCATCAGATATGCAGCCCTACCATAAAGAGCTAGGCTGGGTGAATATAACAACTGGTGGATCGTTCAGGAAAAAGAACTCGACTAGAGCTACTCTTGTCAGCAGCCCGCCGAGAGAGCTGACGTAGATGGGCCCCTGTTTCGACGGCTTCGGTTACAGATAGCAGTCACCAAAGCCGTGAAAGAATTCGAGAGATTCAAATCGCTGATCACTTCGGGTAGATCATCAACATGACCGTCCTAGAAACTATGAAAGATGGTGATCGCTTGCCGTGTCCTCGTTGCGTCACTCACCTGTCCATGGCTACGAGAGTGTTCGTATTTTCTCGACTGGCATCACCTCTGATGTCGCGATAAAGGAAAATTCCCCGATTCTTACACCCGCGACGCATCAGAGTACGAAAACCATGCTCAGCAATAACATACTGTATGCTTTCGAGCCGCGAGATCACCCCAACAGCGCGCCGCGCACTCCCTGTTGGGGAAGATACACATTTCAGCAACCTCTGATTCAGCACCTTTTGTTTAAGTTGCCCAAATGTAGTCAGACGTCGCTTTGAGCAACGTTGTTGATACTGTGCTACAGCCCGGGATTTTCTGACATTCCGCAATTTGTTGCGGCTATCCGCAACATCCTAAGCTGCTGGTTTGAAGGACATGAGCTTGCCCAAGTTTTTCCACCTTGCTAGAATGTCTACAGCTCGCTGACCATTACGATTTCGGCTACTCCCACCATGTTGCGAAAAACATTGCTCAAATGACGAAAGTACCATTAGATAAATTCACTTCCGCTACTTCCATTACCATGTTGCGAAAAACATTGCTCAAATGCAGAGACCACGCGACTTCGCGATCGCCCCGTCACGGCGCAAGTTACGCTGAATATCTTCCGACCATAGTCGGGAAGACCGCTTTGTATCGTCCCAGTCGCGTATGCGCCACATAGGATATGCGTTGAGTAAACCTCCTAACGGAAGGCTCTGGTATCGGTTTACTGATGAGTGGGATTGTTGATGTAGTTAGCGAGGCCGTGCCTCGATTATCTTCCCCAACCCTTCCCGCCCGTGCAGGAGAGGCCTGTGATGCTAGTGCTCCACTCGGTCGATTGCATTCGGTAGCACTCCGGATCACTAGGCCTGGGTTCGAAGACTTGACCTTTATGTAGTCTAGGTAGCGGAGTGGTAGAGTTCAGATCTACCATAGGCGCCACCCAGGCTCGGACCCTGGCAACGACATATGACCGCTGAATCTTCGAGAAGCGTCAAGTCTCCGATACTCCTCTCCCGAACTCCTGAGAACAGGCGGCTTCACCTGATGTCCTGTGCACAAGCGGCTTCAGTAAGATGTCTAGGCCTGGCCGCCATCGCCTGAGCGCTACTTCGTTCGTGCCCGACGTTATACCCGACAGCAGCGTTTCCCCTACTTTTGGACCAAACCACTTTTGGACCAATGGGGAAGTGGCTCGCTCGAGAATGAAAATTTGGTATACGACGGAGCTAAGCTCCGTCCACTATTGGACCAACCGGACCCACTTTTGGACCACGGGAGTATTTACCCAGCTAAGCAACCACATCGCGCGAAGCTCATGAGGCACAATCGAATTATATATGCATATTACGAGGTTGAAATGCTAGAGTGAGCATGGGTCTAACCCATGATGTGGACGATCCAAGTTCGATTCCTGGGTCGAGCTTTTATTGGAGAACCGCCCAAAGACCTATTCGAGTCACAGTCAAGAATTCAGTGCTAGCCTGTTGGCAACGAGCCAATTGGCACTGCCAAGGACCCCTGGTGTTACGGTTACAGTTACGACGGGAAAAATATTCTGTAAAACGTTTGAAGCTGTAATGGCCGATTGATCAATGTCCACGTACTGCATAGTAGAGGTCCAGGTTCAAACCTTAGGCGGGTCGCTAGGTCGGAAGATTAAATAGGCTGGTGGCGCAACCGACGGCGAACTTTTCGATTCGCCATCGCGAAGTGGCTTTGCGATGCCAAGTCAAAATCGCGAATCGGTTGACGGAATTGCAGGTTTTTCGCGACGGTTCTTGGTGCGAAAGTGGAGACACCACAGCAGCAACTGTAATGATGAGCTCCTGCGTCATTTTAGCAACCTATCAAAGATGCTCAAATGAGCCCAGCGCGGCAGACATTCACTTTTCAGCAACTCACTGATGTTGCCCATTCACAAAAATCGTGTAGAACGCTTGCATTTGAGCATCGTAGTAAAGATGCTCAAAATTCCATACACCGAATCCAGCTTTTCAGCAAGATATCAGCAACATTGCTCAATTCGAACAAGACAAGATGTGGAAATGCGAACAAAGTGCCGAAATGTGTTTGTCTTGACTTGTCTAATGCTGCTGAAACGCCGTTTTTTTGCTTTTTGCGCATCTCCGCAACGTTGCTATAATTCTAATGTTGCTGAAATGTATTATATTCCCCTGTTGGTGACAGTCAGTCTTCAGTACTACCGATGAGCCTAACCAGTAGTTTCGCCCGCATGCCAACATCTCCTGCGCATCTCTCTGATCATCTCTACCGTCCATTCCAGACAAAGTTCAGGTTGATCGTCCTAGACATTGAGGAAACACAAGATCACGAGGATTGAACGCATTATTAATACTTCTATTTTAGCTCAATGTAATCGTTGCGTGAATTATTCGCATTCTCATATTTCATCTGCAATTCTCAATAATGTAATCCCACATTAGCAGAATCACCTTCACATATGCAGCGTCGTAGTCGTTCAAATCGCCTCTAGCCCGGAATTCCTCTCAAATCATTTCACTTTTCCTATGTTTCGATTTCACGTCGTGCGTGATGCTGTCCCTTCCATGTCGTGCAAATCCTGCACTTCGGTAATTTATTGTCGGATATGATTCAACAAAGAGAGTCGGAGATGAGATTATATACTCTTAGCACCTCAGCATTCGGGGACCGTAGCGAGATGCCCCACTCGTATGTCGAGAAAATTCACAATATCCGGGAGGCTTTGTGGAGTATGCATGGGGGGATAAGATCTGCATGTGGAAACTTTGACTACTCCTTACTTAGTTTGGTCTTTGGTCCCTGCATCATGATTTATGGGACCGGTGCGCCCCAAATAGACCATCATATGGAAGATGGAGTGAAGGCGTCGGCCGTCTCGGCCGTCAGTTCTTATTTTCCTGATGTTGACAATGTTAAGTCACCTCATGTTACGAATAGCTCTATTGAGATGGAACATTCCGTATGTTGGGAACGACTCCAGTCGGCTACCCCTTCAAGAAGTATACTTTCTATTTCTGAGGCAGTATCGACCAAGCCACGCCGTGGACGCAGACGACAACATGCCGCTGCCAAGGGTGCATACAAGACTGAACTGTGTCGATGCATTATCGAAGGGACCCACTGTCGTTTCGGTGCTCAACGTTGTAAATGGGCACACAGTTTACAAGAGCTCATCGATCGCCGCAATGAGAGCATGAAGGCTGTCCCAGATCAAGCCGCAACTTCATATTTTTGCAACGATGACGACGCAGTTGTGGAGAATCAAGGGGGTAACGGGTCCTCCCGCCATTACTCCCTGAACGAGCCTCTGGATATGAGGAATCTTCTTCCCACTTCCATCTGGGCGGAACTTCTGGTCACGAGCTGCGATTCTGCATCACCAAAGACTTCCTCCTGTCCCACCCGCTCTATATCCCAGCATTAGTGCTTCTATCGGTTATGTAGCATGGTCGGTTCTGGTGAATCGTGGATTCGCGTCTTCGCGTTCACTTTCTTTATCATCTGACTGGTAGATGATCAGTATTATCTCAACTTAGTAAGCACTAGATTTCAATATCGAGGCATCGGTGACTGTATCATTTTGGCGGATGCAAATATCTAGATTCTCAAAGAATGGTTCACCATTGAGTGATTTCGGTACTGACGCAACGACTAGATCAGATACTTCTCGTTGGTTGCATGCCATTGGCTTCATCTGTGACAGAGAACAGCATGCGTTCATGGCGGGCCTTCAAGGGTTTGAACCTTTATGATTCAAATTATTTGTCTTATTATGAGTCTCACACATCTATCAACGATACTATTGTACCTAGGGGTGAGTTTTATTTGATCAGGTGACATCCTGCCTGATAGTTTCCGAGTTTTTGAGGCTCCATCCGTGGCATTTACTCTCGAACCCCTCTGATAGTTTCCTACGGTGACATCTTGTGTCGTTAGAGGGGGATGGTCGCCTCTAAGAGGTATTCACCTCTTCTTGTCCCCTCCTCTTTCGAGGCATTTTTGATTCGTCTTACACATAGCACATGTAGCCGAAACAGCATGTCCGTTGAAGCAGACGAAGAGAAA
>NW_003214508.1:572295-581687 GCF_000006405.1 Perkinsus marinus ATCC 50983 | reverse complement strand
GGACTGGAATGAATGGCAACGTACGAAACTCTACTCGACGAGTAGTAGAGTTGAACAGAGCTGAAGGATTCATGATGCCGCCGAGGATGACAGTGTCGAACGAATCGCATCACACAGAAGTGTTCTCGACGATGAAACACCAGTCAACCCATAGTCGTGATTTGGTCCACCAGAATCTGCCATGATATGCGCTCGAGCATCATCCAAGCCTCGAGATCAATGGTGGTCATCCGGAGGATTCGAAGCCCTTGCCTACGCCAATGAATCGCCCGTCTTTCATACAGTACTTCGCTACGCTTCGCCGCGCACTGTGCCAAAGACGACTGTTGGAAGGGTCGCTTCTTTTGTGGAGAGACCTGATGTTAGACAGCTTCCATCCAAGGGTGCTGCTACCGAGTGTCGGCCTAACAGTGAGCATGAAGGATCTTCTGGGGAGTCGGCAACAGCATACGAGGTAGTACTCCCTCCCTCCGAAGTGGCTGTAGTTTTTAAGCTCCGAGAGGACGATGATTCCTGCTTTGGTCCTCGTCCTGAAGGAGATGCCCCCCTGATTGGGCCCTTGTTGGAGACTAAGTACACGGGTTCCATGAAATCATCGATTTGGTCGATTCTGATTTAGACGAGTCGTTTGAGCCGCCTTCATGGGCTGAGGACCAGGGGTACATCGAGTGAAGCAACTAAGCGAAGAAGAGGGAGCATTTCTCTTCGACGATTCGTGGACGAGAATGTGGAAGGGCAAGTGTCGGTGCCGAATAGTGTTCACGGAGATCAGCGCGTGGATGCTACAGCGACTACGGCAGCCTGAGGCTGAATGCGGTCTCCTTGTGATGATTGTTTTACATCACTGCACCTTCGTACTTTTAACTTCTACTACTTCTCTGCGTCTCTTCTCTGCACCTTCAGAGCTCTTATTTTGTAGGACCGACTGCGGTGCTTCTTTTACTATCTGCTGAGCCTCTCTTCCTATATGAAAAGGCTCGTATGTGATTAGAGACGTGCAGTAGTGCAGAGACGTGGTGAGTAATGATATTAGCAAAGTATCGTTCGGATAGAGAGAAAGTATTCCCCGACAGATGGTGGGAGACAGGCAGATGCATAGCGTCTACTCGAAGGTAACGGCCAGGAGGCTCTACGATTGAGTATATCAGTGAAAAATGGCTACTGAACAGTCTCAATTTTTGCTATTTAGATCTACTCTCTTCTGTACCAAATTCAGGCTGTGCGATGAACTGGAACTACGCCTCGCTGATTAGTCTGGAGAAAAAATCTGTGCAAGGGCGTGAGGAAGACATTCCTGGAATAGACGTGGGTCTAACATGAGAGAGTTAATAAGGTTCGTGTGTCTGGCCTTTACAGCCTAACCATACCTCCATCCCAACACACATTGACCGCATTCAAACACGACGCAACATAGGGTAGAGAGAACGACTCAGTCATCGCTATATACACACAAAAAATCGGAGAAGACTGCGACCCGATTCCAGGCTACTAGTCTTACCCCTCGTAGCAAATTGAGAGTAAATATAATTACAAGTTTTCCAAGACAACGCGCTTAGCAACGTTAATACCAGTCTTGATCATTCGCTCCTTACCATCGGTAACGGTGGTTCCAGCCGGATCATAGTCACCCTCATCCCACTTGAGGGGGCAGCCATCAACGGTTGAGATAGCAGCAGCACGGATACCTCTGATGGAGGCAACGGCGAAGAGAGCAGAGTTCTCCATCTCGACACCGATAGCACCGGCAGCGGCGTTGCTCACCAATGTCTGCTCGACAGCTGGACTGGGATAGAACACAGCCGAGGCGAGAGTAATACCGAAGTGAACACGCTCGTATCCGAGAGACTTGGCGGTATCACGCATGGCGATACAAAGAGCAGGATCAGCCACACAGGGGAAGCCAGCAGGGACAAGGTACTGGGAAGCACCATCCTCAGCGCCAGAGCCGGTGGTGACAATCAAATCACCCTGCTTGATAGTTTCAGGTCTCAATGAACCAGCGGTTCCGAGACGCATGATGACCTTAGCGCCGCACTTGATGAGCTCTTCGAAGCAAATGGCACAGCCGGGACCACCAACACCGTGAGAGGCAACAGAGAACTTAGCACCTTCGAACTCGACATTGTAGGTGCGATACTCCCTATTATAGGCAAGCTCTTCGTACGAGTCACAATACTTAGTGGCAATCAACTCAGCGCGACCAGGATCACCAACCACGCAGACAACAGAGTTGATGGAACCTTCCTTGATCTTCAAATGAGGAGCTTCGTAGACCATTGTAGAGAGAACGAGAAAAATGAATAACTAAGACAAACCACTCCTTAACGACCACTCGGATGGAGAAATGCTTGAATAGCACATACTGAATGACGGATGAGATTCCGTTCCGAATCTATCGTTCATTAGCTACTGGCTGAGCAGCTGACACAATTCGTCCCCATCCCTGGGTCAAGATCCTCTGCAGTGGTGTAGGACTACTGCAGTAGTCGAGCGGTATTTCTTTACATTCGCAGATTTTTGAACGTGAAGGTTAAGTTTGATGTATTGGCTCCCATAGGATATCGCTTGTACCGGAAAAACGAAACGCTCTAGCTTTATAACATATAGATACCAGAGTCGAGGTTTTTGACATAAGGCGAATTTCTCTAAGGTTTGTTTCGTTATTGGTGCAATCAATCCGGGGGGGCAGCTATGCCATCGCAGGATATGGCCTTGTACCATCAATTCGTCTGGGTGGGGCAACTATGCCAGACCAAAATATGCATTAGGACAATCAGTTTCTCTAGGCAAGGCAACTATGCCACCCCAAGGTATGCAGTAGGACGATCAGTTACTCTAGACGGGGCAATTATGCCAGCCCAGGATATGCATTAGGACAATCAGGTACTCTAGACGGGGCAATTATGCCAGCCCAGGATATGCATTAGGACAATCAGGTGCTCTAGACGGGGCAATTATGCCAGCCCAGGATATGCATTAGGACAATCAGGTACTCTAGACGGGGCAATTATGCCAGCCCAGGATATGCACTAGGACAATCAGGTACTCTAGACGGGGCAATTATGCCAGCCCAGGATATGCATTAGGACAATCAGGTACTCTAGACGGGGTAATTATGCCACCCCAGGATATGCATTGGGACAATCAGTTACTCTAGACGGGGCAACTATGCCAACCCAAGATATGCATTAGGAAAATCAGTAACTCTAGGCGGAGCGACTATGCCATCCCGAGATAAATCTTATTGCAATTCTTCCGAGTGTGCAGCCATGCCACCCCTAACGTTGCCTCCCTGCAAACGATTCGTCGAGGTGGGGCAGCTATCTCACAGCCAATTTTCCAAGTCCAATCATGGCAATACATCAAAACGCCCAATTTATCCAAGCGGGGCAACTATGCCACGATCATCTTTCCAATCCATTCGAGGAAATCCGAGGCGCTCATCTCTGAATATTAGAAGTGGTATGATTACAGCTATAAGAATACAGATCCCAAGTTGGAGAAGAGAAGTTATCTTCCTTCGAGGGTATGTGCGTTCAATTGCAATTCATTCCTCGATCGTAGATCTCGGTACGGTCTGACTAAACCACCAAGTGATGTCGGGCCTTTGACTACCACCACCACCTCCGCAAATGCGGGAGTGATCTCTCCTCTTGGTCGAAATCCGAATCACTTCAAACATACCAACAGGATATAGATGGGCACAATTACGTTACGGACTGTTGCGGCTCACTTTTGCGGTTACGGCTCAAGCTCCGTACCGTAAAATTACGGCGCCATAACGGGCTTTATGGAGATCCAGAGGACAAAACGAGGATTGATCATTCAAGTCGCCTGAATCTATCTTGTGTGAATGCCCATCGGTAGACGAAGCTGGCTTGGCAGTTCCGGGCCAGCTTGGGACTATGATGGGCGAGATTTGCAAAGGAGACGAGTGGTAAATGCGAAACCAAAGGCTACTCTCTCAGCGGCTCGGTTGAATTCGAGCCACAAGAAATGAGTTTAACAACTATTTGAACTATCGTGGAGTGCATTACAGCGAATCTTTCCGCCACAATTTTAAAAAAGCAGTTCAGCACCAACCGTAAAGTCGTAAGGCCTTTCCGTAACCGTCAACTGCTTATGTTACGCACGCCGTAACGTAAACCGTAAAAAAACGTTACGCTGCCCATCTATACAACAGGATTGATATCACCTTCTCGTGATTCTTCCGAACTGAATGTACTATTGACGCATATCTTGAAGTAGCACAGTTACCTCAGTGAGACAAGTTTAGCTTTTTAACAGCCAAGGACTTGAAAAACATATACATGAACACACTTACGTGAACACATGAATGCGACTTTCATATGACAGCTCTACCATGGACACGCAATTTCACGAACATCGCTTGGTGCTCAAGTCCTCCATAGTAGTGATTACTCATCGAACGGATTGCAATAGATCCGTTATGACCCTCGCAACAGGTGAGGACTGATCCGCTCGTTTATGATTAACTTGATCGGAACTGAGTTACCGACCCCGTGCACGCAAACGTTCGCAATGAATAAATATCAACAACTCAATACCTCAATGCTTAGGGTTATAGAATACACTCACTATCCATACACACTAATCCAGTACAAGACCTACTGCCCGATTCCAGGCTGCTGGTCATGTTCCGAAACTAGAAACTTGATACAGTTACAAGTTTTCCAAGACAACGCGCTTAGCAACATTAATACCAGTCTTGATCATACGCTCCTTACCATCGGTAACGGTGGTTCCAGCCGGATCATAGTCACCCTCATCCCACTTGAGGGGGCAGCCATCAACGGTTGAGATGGCAGCAGCACGGATACCTCTGATGGACGCAACGGCGAAGAGAGCAGAGTTCTCCATCTCGACACCGATAGCACCGGCAGCGGCGTTGCTCACCAATGTCTGCTCGACAGCTGGACTGGGATAGAACACAGCCGAGGCGAGAGTAATACCGAAGTGAACACGCTCGTATCCGAGAGACTTGGCGGTATCACGCATGGCGATACAAAGAGCAGGATCGGCCACACAGGGGAAGCCAGCAGGGACAAGGTACTGGGAAGCACCATCCTCAGCGCCAGAGCCGGTGGTGACAATCAAATCACCCTGCTTGATAGTTTCAGGTCTCAATGAACCAGCGGTTCCGAGACGCATGATGACCTTAGCGCCGCACTTGATGAGCTCTTCGAAGCAAATGGCACAGCCGGGGCCACCAACACCGTGAGAGGCAACAGAGAACTTAGCACCTTCGAACTCGACATTGTAGGTGCGATACTCCCTATTATAGGCAAGCTCTTCGTACGAGTCACAATACTTAGTGGCAATCAACTCAGCGCGACCAGGATCACCAACCACGCAGACAACAGAGTTGATGGAACCTTCCCTGATCTTCAAATGAGGAGCTTCGTAGACCATTGTCGTACACAGGAAGTTTGAGAAAAACAAAATAGAGCTGAGCGCACGAAGTCAAAAGAGATTCTTACTCAAACACGTCTATCCAACGCACCCATCCCCCATCGGATATGTCAACGGCATCTTTGGCTCTGACGCTAGTAGTCAAACTTAAGCTTTTTGATCTCACAAGTCCTGTCTCCTCGGTGATTCATCATACTGCGCAGCTTGCGTACACTCAAACTGTTTCTCGACGCATTTATACAGCAAGAAGGCGACTTCGACGACTTGAATAGTACGCAATGCTCCTGCACGCCTTAATGACTGAAGACACTGCCTTAAGAACAGTTAGCATCGGACTATACAGGCACTTCATTACTCCCTTGCTCTCGTGTGTGTCTGCTATGATACCGCGAGAGTGTTGTTCGGAACAACTTGTTCCATGACTCATGCGTTCGAGGGAGGGCCGGCACGCAGAGCATTACCTCCCAATAGAGGATATGAACATCTTCGCTGTATTGAAGCATTCCACTATGGTCCATAATCTATGGAACAAGGCACTTTCCCAAGATCATAAGCTACTTCATTAAACTCACAGTGATTTATCAAAAACAGTAGGTTGAAAATTGAAAAAGGGATTATTTTTCAAAAGGAGTGCATCAATTATTGAAAAGTCGGGTTAAACATTGAATCGACTTGAGGTAGCTGTGGTACCTCCTCCCTCCCCGGGTCCTAGCGCCTTATCGTTGCATAGAAGTAACCGAGTTTCAATTCAGGACGAAGCTGAGGTCAACATTGCCAGTAACTGTACACCACTCTGTGGATACCCACGAAACTGCCTTGGCTGTGCTCTGCGCCGCAAGGCTTGCGGTCCCTCATCCTGTTAGCTATACTTGACCTTATGTTACATTTACGTTAACATCGATCTCCCACTCCGACAGAATGACTCTATTCTTCGTGTCGTGTATCATTGGCCCCACAACTTGGGAGTTGCTCCGTCAAGCGTACCTTCGAGGAGGAAAATCTTACCGTTCTTTCCGTTAGGAGCAATTCTTTAAAACTTCTCCGTAAAACTTTTATTTTTGAAGAGCATAAAGAATTCCTAGGCTTAGAATCCTAGCTCTAAGGTATCCCCCTAGGAACTGAAAGGATCACTAGGGGCAGTCCAAAGTTGTCCTCCGAAATTGATGTCCATTTCGGCGGAATTGCTTTTCTCAGTCAGGACATCGCAATCCTTATGCGCGATACTATTTGCCGAATCGATTTCTGAATTATGTAGAGCACCTCGGAGTCTGTACTCTCAGGTATCCACGTTCATCCCAGGAACAAGTGTCCAACACTAGCTTGCGCAAAGCGTTCAGGTTTTTTTCAGATAAGACAAAAAAAGAATACAAAAAAGTTCCTGACAATAATGTCAGTTGAAATTATACTCGACAGGGCCAAAACATACGTGTAAAAAAGAGAGAATGGGTATACAGCTAGCGACTCACTGAATTTGCCAGTGCGACTAGCAAAAGCTGCCCGTTGATAGGGGACTGGCCCCGGTGTTGCTATCGTTCACGATCGATATTATTCCTGTAATCAGCACTATTATGGCCCCGAGAGCGGCAAGACTGGACAGTAGAAAAGCCAGGATACTCGTGCGTCCTGTTCGTCGCATGATCCTCGTTAGAATTATATCGCCGGTAAGAGCACCGCAGAAGGGAAGAGCGATGATCCAAAGGGCGGATGCATCAGGTAGATATCCACCAAGGCCAAAGGAGAGGGCAAGGCCTGAGCAATACGTGCTATCAAGAGACCCTGAGGGACATGCCCTTACTCGAACTGTTAACTAGAATGACCACTGAGCCAGTGCCTGATGCCTGAGGTGGTGTCAAGCCGGTGAACATGACCAACGGAGTAATGATGATACCGCCACTGATTCCCACTACTGCTGCTAAAAAACCAATACCTGACAGAAGGTGGATCACGGAGCGATCCCAGCTTGTGCCGATCTACTAGGAAACGTCGAAGGCAGGAACGTCGGCGACTATCTACTAGGAACTTCGGGTTTCAAGTGCTCACCTAGCAACGATCCAGACAAGGTCAATGCAGCTTTCGAAGATCCAGGCGATCGGTCGATCAGCGCGTATGCAAGTGGAACCATCAAGAGAACCACAACGACAACAACAGAGAGAGCCCAGTACAAGCCTTCACAATAGGATATACCAACTATACCTAGCAACAGTGATAGTGGAGCTCTAAGGTAAATAGTGGCCTACTTCTAGTTGAAGAGGATCCTAGGATAAGTCTAGACAAGATCACCAATATCCATACGGCGAAGATGGTGATCACGCAGGCCACAGCCTTGCGCCTCGTTATCGGCCGCAGTAGCGGTGGTACGACCGTTTCAACTGTACTCGAAGCTGGCACTTTGAGAGTGCCCCCTGCAGAGACTTCCGCATCTCGCTTCGCTTTTTCTTTCTCTGATGTTTCTGCTCGCCATAAATGGAAGCCCTTTAATAATGACATAGCCGATCCGAAGAGTGCCGTGATAACGTAGAGAATCAGCTGGATGAGCACGGGTAACCAGGAGTAAATATATATACCGATTAAACCACCGACTATCATGCATGGCAACATGAGCACCACATACGGTAGATTGATCACTCTACCTCTACGCCTTGAGGTATATTGCGCGTGCAGAGAGAAAAGGACCTTGAAAATATAAATGTCTATCCTCAAGGGCAAAGTACATCCTTACCTTAGCGACCGTAGCCGACATTATAAGCCCTTGACTCATCGCAGTTGCATTCTTGGACGGAAGGCGTCCCACCAGATTCAGTAGAGGCACGAAGAGAATACCTCCGCCCACTCCAGGTGGCATACACAGCATCGCAATGATGAAGACCAGGGGAGCGACGATTCCAATGTTCTCGATATGAACGGTGTCCATGGTGAGCACAAACTACAAATCGCATGAAGTGAGCAAGCAAATGAGTTGGTTATATGTCAGCTGTTTGAGGATGGTGTCTCAAATAGGTTGTGTGAGTTGGGCTTCAGCAGATGGGAAATGAGAGGCTACACAGAAAAAATGTAGAGTCGTAAGCCGTAACGATGCCGAAAAGACTTAACAGACAATGCCTCAGGGAAAGGATGCATTGAGCGGGGCCAATCGAGCACGTGTGACAACCGGCGATATTGTGCGCGTGGTCTCGTGTTTTCTAGAAACACAGGGGATGCTCTTGGAGTGGGGGATCGACACATAGCCGTTCCGAGTATGGGTCGGGTCCTACACTGCAGAGAGGATGGAAGATTAGCTATGCCCACACGCACAATGGGTAGAAATAGTAACAGCGACGCCCGACAGCACTCACTTGACATCAGGGCTGGACGGATGCTCACAGTGGGGTCATCACGACATTCCATCAACCGCTGAGAGAAGACAAGGCCACAACAGTGCAGTTAAAATGGCTCCAACATAGGCAACTAACAACGGGAGCCTCAACCACTGAAATGATCCGGCCCAAAGCAAAATAATTTGACAGCTCTGAGCTTCCCAGGGAACGACTACAGAACACCTATGAGCGGCTCGGATATCTCAGTTACAACATTCGGGCACCCATTTCCAAGGGCTTGTTTGGGTATCTACGCCCGTGATGCCACTAATTCCTCGCCGCGCCACTAATCTCTCACCGCGTCACTAACCTATACTATTGGGCCAGTTTCACAAGGACACTTAAGGCGCTCGAAGGTTAGAAGCCACTTGAGGAGTTACTCGAAGTATACTGAAGGCGTTACTTAAGTTTAAGGCGCAATTTGCTCCTATGAAACTGGCCTATTGTGCTACCGTATAAATCGTGTGTCACGTTCCTCTTAATACACAACTTTGAGTCCTTCTTGGTCCCATACCACCCTCGCAGTTACTCGAACAATGAGCATGTTATGGGCTTCTGCGCACATCAATGTGCTTGCGTGCTTCCTGAGATCTATAGCTAATGATG
>NW_003214508.1:568125-572195 GCF_000006405.1 Perkinsus marinus ATCC 50983 | reverse complement strand
CTTGGGAGTTGCTCCGTCAAGCGTACCTTCGAGGAGGAAAATCTTACCGTTCTTTCCGTTAGGAGCAACTCTTTAAAACTTCTCCGTAAAACTTTTATTTTTGAAGAGCGTAAGGAATTCCTAGGCTAGAAATCCTAGCTCTAAGGTATCCCCTTAGGAACTGAAAGGATCACCAGGAGCAGTCCCGGGTTGTCCTCTGAAATTGATGTCCACTTCGGCGGAATTGCTTTTCTCAGTCAGGACATCGCAATCCTTATGCGCGATACTATTTGCCGACTCGATTTCTGAATGATGTAGAGCACCTCGGAGTCTGTACTCTCAGGTATCCACGTTCATCCCAGGAACAAGTGTCCAACACTAGCTTGCGCAAAGCGTTCAGGTTTTTTCAGATAAGACAAAAAAAGAATACAAAAAAGTTCCTGACAATAATGTCAGTTGAAATTATACTCGACAGGGCCAAAACATACGTGTAAAAAAGAGAGAATGGGTATACAGCTAGCGACTCACTGAATTTGCCAGTGCGACTAGCAAAAGCTGCCCGTTGATAGGGGACTGGCCCCGGTGTTGCTATCGTTCACGATCGATATTATTCCTGTAATCAGCACTATTATGGCCCCGAGAGCGGCAAGACTGGACAATAGAAAAGCCAGGATACTCGTACGTCCTGTTCGTCGCATGATCCTCGTTAGAATTATATCGCCGGTAAGAGCACCGCAGAAGGGAAGAGCGATGATCCAAAGGGCGGATGCATCAGGTAGATATCCACCGAGACCAAAGGAGAGGGCAAGGCCTGAGCAATACATGCTATCGAGAGACCCTGAAGGGCATGCTCTTACTCGAACTGTTAACTAGAATGACCACTGAGCCAGTGCCTGATGCCTGAGGTGGTGTCAAGCCGGTGAACATGACCAACGGAGTAATGATGATACCGCCACTGATTCCCACTACTGCTGCTAAAAAACCAATACCTGACAGAACGTGGATCACGAAGCGATCACGTCGAAACCGCGGCGACTATCTACTAGGAACTTCGGGTTTCAAGTGCTCACCTAGCAACGATCCAGACAAGGTCAATGCAGCTTTCGAAGATCCAGGCGATCGGTCGATCAGGGCGTATGCGAGCGGAACCATCAAGAGAACCACAACGACAACAACAGAGAGAGCCCAGTACAAGCCTTCACAATAGGATATACCAACTATACCTAGCAACAGTGATAGTGGAGCACTAAGGTAAATAGTGGCCTACTTCTAGTTGAAGAGGATCCTAGGATAAGTCTAGACAAGATCACCAATATCCATACGGCGAAGATGGTGATCACGCAGGCCACAGCCTTGCGCCTCGTTATCGGCCGCAGTAGCGGTGGTACGACCGTTTCAACTGTACTCGAAGCTGGCACTTTGAGAGTGCCCCCTGCAGAGACTTCCGCATCTCGCTTCGCTTTTTCTTTCTCTGATGTTTCTGCTCGCCATAAATGGAAGCCCTTCAATAATGACATAGCCGATCCGAAGAGTGCCGTGATAACGTAGAGAATCAGCTGGATGAGCACGGGTAACCAGGAGTAAATATATATACCGATTAAACCACCGACTATCATGCATGGCAACATGAGCACCACATACGGTAGATTGATCACTCTACCTCTACGCCTTGAGGTATATTGCGCGTGCAGAGAGAAAAGGACCTTGAAAATATAAATGTCTATCCTCAAGGGCAAAGTACATCCTTACCTTAGCGACCGTAGCCGACATTATAAGCCCTTGACTCATCGCAGTTGCATTCTTGGACGGAAGGCGTCCCACCAGATTCAGTAGAGGCACGAAGAGAATACCTCCGCCCACTCCAGGTGGCATGCACAGCATCGCAATGATGAAGACCAGGGGAGCGACGATTCCAATGTTCTCGATATGAACGGTGTCCATGGTGAGCACAAACTACAAATCGCATGAAGTGAGCAAGCAAATGAGTTGGCTATATGTCAGCTGTTTGAGGATGGTGTCTCAAATAGGTTGTGTGAGTTGGGCTTCAGCAGATGGGGAAATGAGAGGCTACACAGAAAAAATGTGGGGTCGTAAGCCGTAACGATGCCGAAAAGACTTAGCAAACAATGCCTCAGGGAAAGGATGCATTGAGCGGGGCCGATCGCGCACGTGACAACCGGCGTCACGATACTGTGCGCGTGGTCTCGTGTTTTCTAGAAACACAGGGGATGCCCTTGGAGTGGGTATTCGACACATAGCCGTTCCGAGTATGGGTCGGGTCCTACACTGCAGAGAGGATGGAAGATTAGCTATGCCCACACGCACAATGGGTAGGAACAGTAACAGCGACGCCCGACAGCACTCACTTGACATGAAGGCTAGATGGATGCTCACAGTGGGGTCATCACGACATTCCATCAATCGCTGAGAGAAGACAAGGCCACAACAGTGCAGTTAAAATGGCTCCAACATAGGCAACTAACAATGGGAGCCTCAACCACTGAAATTATTCAGTCGAAAGCGAAATAATTTGACAATAATCTGAGCTTCCCAGAGAACGACTACAAAACACCTATGAGTGGCTCGGATACCTCAATTACGACATTCGGGCACCCATTTCCAAGGGCCTGTTTGGGTATCTACGCCCGTGATGCCACTAATTTCTCACCGCGTCACTAACCTATACTATTGGGCCAGTTTCACAAGGATACTCAACTTAAGGCGCTCGAAGGTTAGGAGCCACTTGAGGAGTTACTCGAGGTATACTGAAGGCGTTACTTAAGTTTAAGGCGCAATTTGCTCCTATGAAACAGGCCTATTGTGCGAGTGTATAAATCGTGTGTCACGCTCCTCTTTATGCACAACTTTGAGTCCAGTTTGGTCCCATACCACCCTCGCAGTTACTCGAACAACGAGCACTTGCTTGAAATCTCGCTAAACTTCAACGACTGTTTGTGGGATGCGATGAGGTCCTTCTATTCGGAAGGTCTCTGGTTCGACTCCTGCGGGGTGCATTATTCAAACGCGGTACTAAAGTATACGTTCAAGAAGGACCAATTCTTCCTAAAGGAAACTCAGGGCGTAAAGGTTGCATGTCATAGAATGCTCGAGTGTCTGCATTGAAACCTTGCGTGCTTTGAGAATTGCCAATCTGCAACTTATAGTGTTTACTCAAGCAGTGAAATGATTAACCGGGTTCACTCGAGGTTACTTAAAGCAAACTTGAGGCCTTCCTTGACTCCTACGTTCAACTGCTGCTATGAAACAAGCTCGGTGGTGTCAGGGTCGACGAGCTAGCTTTGGACGAGGTTACTTTTGTACATTCTAAGTTGTACATCAGCACGCCTCTCTGTCCCTGTATTATAAACGCTTTGATGAGCTCAACACACGCTTCGCTCAACGCCGACTTGCGCGACTATATTCTGACACTGTGTAAGGCTGATAGTGTTGAGCTAACAGTGTTAGCGTAACACTGTGAAGCGTTTGTGCTGTGTGGAGCCCTCTGGAGCCCATCCGCCAGCACTGAACATCGCTAGTAGTTTTTCTGTCTTATTTGAGAATTATGTCTGACACTGAGTCCCCTGACGAAACTCCCGCTGTTGTGATTGATAACGGCAGTGGTCTTTGTAAGGCGGGCTTCGCAGGTGACGACGCCCCTCGAGCCATCTTCCCCTCCATTGTGGGGAGGCCTAAGATGTGAGCAAAATCCATTGTCACTATATATGTCATGTTACGGTGGCTTCTTGTCAGGCCCGGCATCATGGTTGGTATGGACCAGAGGGAGTGGTACGTTGGTGACGAGGCTCAGTCCAAGAGAGGAGTTCTCACTCTGAAGTATCCTATTGAGCACGGTATTGTCACCAACTGGGACGACGTGGAGAAAATATGGCATCATACCTTCTATAATGAGCTTCGAGTTCAGCCTGAGGACCACCCGGTAGGTGCACATTTGGTCATTGTCACTATCAATTCTCGTTAGGTGCTCCTCACTGAGGCGCCCTTGAACCCCAAGGCGAATAGAGAGCGCATGGTGCAGATTATGTTTGAGGTATTCAACGTGCCAGGCGTGCATGTCCAGATCCAGGCTGTGC
>NW_003214508.1:563374-568025 GCF_000006405.1 Perkinsus marinus ATCC 50983 | reverse complement strand
TGCTGAACATCTCAGTGAATGGAAGGGTTGAATACACATTCATTTAGTACTCGGAGAGAGCTTTCTAATGATATATGATAGGGTTCACAACTCATTGGCTATGATAAGCCATGGGGGAAGTCGCCAGCCTGTATGTCGAAGGCAAGGTGATGGTACTGTGTTGATGGTAGAGTCATAGAGACAATTGTTGTTACCCCGAGTCCTTGTCATCGTTTTGAGTTCAGCGGAGGGACTGTGTACACTCCCAACACAATGCTCGGTGGAACCCCACTTTATTGCGTCTGAGCTGGTGGCTGTGTATGTAGTATCTACGTAGCACTCGACGTTTGAGGTTGTGGTTTTTGTCGCGGTGTCGGGTTTCAAGGACGCGGCCAGACCTCTGCTATCAGTTGTTCCCAACCTGGACCCACTTAGGCCCAGACAATAGCTACCTGGCCGACGTCTGCTGGGCTGTGTGGTCAGGTTTGTATTCGTAGTGGTCCCTTCTGACAATGCGTGAGTCGTGGGTAATCGACTCCAAGGTGGCACCACTTTCTCTATATCTGTATTATGCACTTTGGCTGAGCCGCTTACGTGTTGCTTCTGCCGATCGTAGTTTTGTGTTCACGGGTCTATTTACTTTGTATCCCACTGACGTGTTCTTTAGGTTTCCATTTAAAATGTTCAACAGATCCTCACGTCGTGATGATGCCTACGAAGCCGAGAGACAGCTGGCCCGCCGGGTGGAGCAGTCTCAAGGCGACCTCTTTGGTTTCGGCGCGTTCGACCGGATGTTCCGGGAACAGGAACAGGTGCTACTCGATTTTCACTGCCGTTGGTGTACAGCGGTTTTCAGGCAATGGACAGTATGATGAGAGGGATGGAGAGGGACATGTCTCTTGCTACGCGTACTGGTGGCGGCAATGAACTATTCGGAGGCATGTTATCTGCTGGGCAGCCTCAACAAGGTCAATATTCGAGTCAGGTAGGATGTTCCCAGGCTAATGCCTCGAGGTCTGATGGCTCCGTCAGGTTTATGTGTCCTCTACCTGTCGGGGTCCCGATGGGAAGGAGGTCACTGAGCAGTACCAGAGCTCTACCGTAGGTGATGCAGAGAGGAGACTACGGGAACAGCAGGAGATGTATACCAACTCGGGTACCGGTCTGGACAAAATGGCTTTGGAAAGGACCATGGGTGAACAAGGTGAGTGCTGGAAAATGCTTCTCTATTTCATTCGATATGGTTCTCAGGCCGCCGAGTTGTCCGTAGCCGCAATCGCAATACAGGTGATCAGAACACGCAAGATATGTTCCGTGGCGGCCTCACTGAAGAGAATGCTGCCGAGTTCGACCAGCGCTGGAAGGAAGATGCAGTGCCTTACCTACCCCGTCATGGAGCCTCTGGGATGCAAGCCTTGGGCGGGGCTCGTTACAGCAGCATTGAGGATGTCGGTGATCAGCAGTCTAGGAGGAGGAGCCGCGAACAGCGACAACTTACCGGCATCTAGATACCCTTTTGGTTTTGGATTATCATCAAACACCCAGTGGTATTGAGGATGAACAGTATTGCTCCCTTTGTTAGAGTGTGCTGTCTTTATTTATTGGACTAGCTCTTCGAACTACAATCATTGAACCATATTGTCGAGTAGATGATGATCAAACACCGCATATGAAAATCCTTTTGATCCTTATCGAGTTGGGTTAGTAGTGACTAGTCCGGGAAGAGATTGTCCTCTAGTGAAAACGAGGAGCGACAGAGAAATAAAAGCATCCTCCCCTGATCGAATCAGTCAAGGTGTTTCTGTTAGCCGGCGAGAGTTTCTCGTTGGTTTTCTTGGAATTATGAACCAGCATTCGGTGTTCGTCTCTACTTCACAACTCTCCTCCACTCTATCTGTACGAGACCTCTTGGGCATAGTGGCGCGAGCTTGACCTCATCAAACTCGGTATGACCCCTTTGCATTGGCATTTGACGAGTCCCACAACGAGAGATGACGGCCATAGGAAGCCGATAGACACTCAATAACGCAAGCTGGTATATTGATATCGTTGAACAAAATGAGTATCTTCATAAGTCAATGAGTATCTTTATGAGTCATTGTCATCACAAGTCCACAAAGTTCACTCGAGAACGAATCTGGCGATGTTTTTCCTCAGTAAGAACCTGCCAAGAAAAGTTGCAAATTCCACGATGATGGAATGCTTACGCCAAGACCAAGACAATGAAGACCACGACATTCTTCGTGGTCATCATACTAGACATCTTCCCCCACAGTAAAGAAGCCTGAGAAGAACCATTATTGTCTGGGCTGAGAGTAACTGAACTCGCCTTGGCATTGAGGATCACACCCAAGACCTTAGCGTCCATACTGCTGTAGGGAGGATAACGTTGGGGAGCATCAAGAACGGTCGGACGAGACAGCACCTAAGGACAAGCTGAGTATTATCCGTGCAACGAATGAGAATATTACAGATTTCTTATGTGAGAAACAATCGAACGAATGCTTGCCGTGATACGCGCCGAAGCCTGAAGCTCCGGTGCCCCCGAAGGGCAAGTCCTCCACACTCAGTTGCACCATAGTATCTGACCCAAGAATTTCACAGTAAAGTCAACCGGATCAAAAGGGCCACAGTGAACTCACCGTTGATCGCCTGACTGCCCGAGTGGATGTTATGCTTGAACGCCTCCTTCAAAGTGGGGTCCGATGAGAAGAGATAGGCAGCCAACGGGGAAGGCCGAGACCTGCACAGGAGTCAACAAAGACCACGCCGACGTTCTACCCACTTTACAAAGTCCACACATTCTGAGAAGTCGTTGTAATAACAGACCGGAATAATAGGTCCGAAGATTTCCATCTGGAGAAAACACTGACATCATGCAACGCGTCGGAATAGAAGAATACCTGCATAACCTTCGCCGCAGAGAAGCGTTGCTTATCCGTACGGAAATTGATAATTGTGGGGGGAACGTAACTACGATTCACAACAACCATCAGTAAATCGCTAAAGACGGATGAAAGTCCTGCCCATCCAGGGGATACTCTACTACTACTACTACTACTACTACTACTACTACTACTACTACTACTACTACTACTACTACTACTACTACTACTTCTACTACTACTACTACTACTACTACTACTACTACTACTACTACTACTACTACTACTACTACTACTACTACTACTACTACTTCTACTACTACTACTACTACTACTACTACTACTACTACTACTACTACTACTACTACTACTACTACTACTACTACTACTACTACTGAACGAGATAGCATACCTACCACTCTTTGCGGTCTAGATCTTTCGAGCCACCCAACACTACGAGGTCTTCGGAACCTTCGAATAGGCTAGTGACCCGATCGAAATTACGTTGGTTGATGACACCTGCAGAAGAATAAATCCATAAAGGGCACAACGAGACCGATACTCACGAGCAAACCACGGGGAATCTTTAGGACTCTCCCCATAGGAGTACTTAATGGTGGCTTTCAACGTCTCCACCAGCTTATCGCCAATAGACTGGTGCACCTATAGTTGCCACGATAGAGGCTCGCATACATCTCCGACCATCCACATTACCAGCACATAATCTGGTCTAACACATGTCTGTCCAGCACTGGCCAATGCACCCCATGCGAGACCTGTAGAAGACTATGCTATACAAAGGAGATTGCTGCTGATGCTGTTGTCGCTTACGTTTGGCTGTTATGGGTAGATCAGCTGTACTGTCCACAATACACGGGCTCTTCCCGCCCAGCTCCAGTGTACAGGGCGTTAGGAACTTGGCGGCTTTCTGGTAAATAATACGACCGACGTTAGTGCCTGTCGCAGTGAGTGATATGGTTGGAATGTCATCACAGAGGCACTGACTTCCAGTGTAGAATATCTTTTGCCACTCGTGCTCAAGTATAGCATCACTGAGTTCCGGTCCGCCACTGACGACTCGAATACAGTTCTGGTCCATGTAGCGCGGTATGAGCTGCATCATGGCTTGGGTGCTCCTCACTGCGTAGTCTCCAGGCTTGATAAGGACCTACAGCAGAGCAGCATGGCAAGGAATCAAACAGCACTGAGAAGTGTCCTCCTACGCAGTTGCCAGCAGCGATAGCGCCAACCACGGGCTGCAAGGTGAGGAGAAAGTTATAGTTCCACGCACCATACACAACCACTGCTCCCAACGGCTCGCTCAGAATCTCCGCTTTAGCTGAAACCAGACGATAAGTAGGTAGAGAATTGTATGTAGGCCGACCTGGAAGACTAATCAGACTCGGCGAGACCCTCTCTGGCTTCATCCAGGATTCGATATTAGCCTTGAAAAGGTTTATGTCGCTCAACGTGAGTGACACTTGCATCATATCGCTCTCTATAGGGGACCTACACAAGAGTTACAATACATTTCAAAAGTCACAACTCCAGGATCCGACCAACTCAAAATATCATAAAACTACTTCCTTACACATGCATGTCCTCGAGTATAGCTTGCTTGAACACATCCAGATTCTCCTTAATCATTCGCTCCATAGCATCCAGTTGGCTGAGGCGCCACTCCAACGACTTAGTGCGGTCTACCACCAAAGAGAAAGTGCCTCTATTGAGACTTCATCCATACCAGCTTTAAATGATGCCTGCAACGATTTGTATATCGCCGGAAT
>NW_003214508.1:556281-563274 GCF_000006405.1 Perkinsus marinus ATCC 50983 | reverse complement strand
GAGAGGACGACAAGAGCAATAGTGGGGAAGGTATAATTATATCGCATCGACGTCAATGTCCGACCCATCGTCCTCCTCAGCCACTTCAACCTGAGCAACAGACCTCCCGATGAACCAACGCGTGAAGCCCCTACTAGCTTGCTGCCTGTCGGCTTCTTAGACACAGGCTTCTTCTGGGTGATGACCTCCTCATCATCGTCGCTATCATCATCATCACTACTGCTACTCTCCTCATCTTCTGCGGTGCGCAGCCAGTCGAGGAAAGGCGTTGCTGCCTTACGACATAAGGGGAATCTACCACCATCACATTCACAAGCCTAAAAACCCAATCAGCTGCAATACCCCTTCCTATCGCTGTTGCCTTCGTAGTGCTTCAACAAGGCACCCTCCACGATGAGATTCTCATCATAGAGGTCCTTAAGGATGTAAGGATAGTGAGCTATTTTGGCAACATCAGGATGCAACGTGTACATGACCTCAAAAGCTTCGCATACCTGCCATAAAACAGTTCATACCATCCCTTCGCTTCATCACGATCCTTACCTCAGAAGTGACCAGTCCGGCATTGTCAATGACCCGGCTAACGTAAGGCAGTCGGTCCTCGAAAGTATCTTTGCATAGACCCTTCTTCTCTTGTGTGAATATAACCTAGCACCACGTGAAGCTCCTCTTCCTCCTCATAAACTCCAGTAGCACTACTCTCTCCTCACCTGAAGGGCCACATACAGTCGAGTTACATGGGAGAACCTCTGGGAGATCTGCAAGAGTCGAAGCTCTTGTAAGAAATCATCAACAGGCATGGCAGGTAGGCCTAAAATGAACAACAAAACTTGAGAGTAAAAACACCGAAACAACTGCTGCTACCTCCAGCATCCTTCACAGCAGCAGACAACGGTTCCAATACTGCCTCCTCAAGCTCGGGGCTCTGCGAAGTAAGCGGGGCCAGGTCCATCTCCTGCGTGTTGTTGTCGGCCTTCTCTTCACCAGAATTACCATCTATGGCGACGAAATGGACACCCGTTATGAATGTACGTGAATACTCACTAGCCTTGGGGGAATTGTCAACATCATCACCAGACTGTTTCTTAGAATGCTTCTTCTTACTACTCTTCTTATTGCTGCCGCTACCCTCCTCAGAGATATCTTCCTCATGCTTGTGATGCTTATGATGCTTCTTTTCCGACCTGATACAAGCCCCTATAAACACCCCTTGAGTAAATATCGTATTTGGCACTGCCCTAGGACCTAACCCCATCCCCTTGCCGTACTTGTCTTTTTTCTCCTTTTTCTCCTTTTTCTCACCATCATCATCTCCCTTATCCTTCTTATGCTTCTTCTCCTTCTTTTCTTTCTTTTCCTTCTTCTCCTTCACCACTACCCCCTCCTCTTCATCAGCATCATCCCCAGCAGCTTCCTATCACCACAACGACCATCCCTCCTCTCCCCCTCGAAACCACCTCCCACCTTGCGTTGCCGTTCGGCCTTTTCCCGCTGCCGCTCAGCCTTGTCCTTCTTCCCCGTTCTAGCAATACCTCCGAAGCCCTCAGTCCCCTGAGGAGGGTTCTTTAGGATGAAAGTGGCCACCTTGTGAGTCATGTCAAGATTCCCTCTCCAACCACAGGCCTTGCAGACGCCTTTAATATCTCCCTTCTTCACGCTCATATCAATTTCGGGTAAATGACAGTTTTGGCAAAGGACGTATCTGTACACCATTTACATCATGAGTTCACGTTCACCTTCAAGACTACCGTTCAATGAACTTATCAAGAAGGCTCTGCATGTCAGCCTGCTGATGCTCGCCGTTAACGATGGCCTTGTCAGTGGCTTCATCGAACTTGCTCTGAGCACCCAACTCACAGCCGAAGAACTTCGTGGGGTAAGATGGAGGTCTTTTCAGGGCCTGAATACGTTGTCATGCTCCTCACCCTACTAGATGCAGAAGCGGAAGAGGTTCGTACTCGTGCCACATCGACCATATTTACAATGTTGGTCTTGATTCCATTGCCTCTACCTTCGATCTTCACGACTAACTTAGGCATCTTGTACCTGCATCGCAAGTATGACGACCATCAAGCTCCCCCTCTCCCCTCTTGTATGGTCATCATCATCATTACCCCACTACCTGTATGCCGGGTCGTCGTTGTCGCTCGGGATGTTGACCATAGACGTCATTTTGTAGCATAGCCTATCTTCAAGGAAATACTGTCAAGGGGAGAATACTCAGCTCAACCGATCACTTGGAAGAACAAGCTTCACCGATTTCGAACAATTTGCAATTCGCAGGACACTAGCGCGCGCCCAGTTTGAGCTACCGCCACCACGAGAAGAAGAGGCATATATTGCTGAAATGTATATTAGCTGCATGTTGGTCGTGATAAGGCAAAGTATCCGAAAGAAGTATTCCAGCATATTCGAGGAACTTCAACTCATAACGCTGTAATCATGTTGCTGAAATGTGTTACTCCCATCTTATCCATCTTCGACCCTAATGCCGACTAGTGATGCCTACAGATAGGATTGTGAAGTGAACTAAGATGCGTTTGAGCCGCCTCAGTATTTAACAACACTAGTCTGTCAAGTAAGCTCATAAGATGGTTAGAGATAGATGAGCAAAGGTGGACGATGTGCTACACCTTGTCAACTCTCATTTCATCATCAAAACCCTCAATTTCGCCAAACGGACAACTTCGTATGCCAAGATACCCTCATAGAAACCTCATTTCCGACGGTGCGCTGTTTTGGGAGCTTCAATTTCGACACCACGTGGCTTCAGAAACTTCAATTTCGACTACCTAATACAGGAACTCCGACTTCAACATAATAGGCACCCCTATTCTGCACGTAAGAACACCTCATTCCTGCGTGGGTTCTAGTGGACCGATCGCCACCTTGCTTGCGCGGAATATCAGAACAACCTTTGTACTAAGCGGGTCTGACACTCTAGTTGTCAGCTAATGCGATTCGCACTGTGGGAAGAAAGAGTTGTCAAGTGCGTGGTCATAAACACTCATATGCTTCAAGTGCTTGAGAAGCCATAACGCGCTGGTGTTTTGGACATGTGACTGAATTGTCGGCAGGACAGTGCCTCTGTGTATCCCGTCCACCCCTGTATTGCGTAAGCCACCCAAGTGAGATAACCGACAACTTGACCATCACGACGAGGCCACTCTCTCTGTATTTTTGCTGTGGGACTTCAACACGACCAGGAGATTGCTTTAAACAAGAGTATCACGTGTTACATGCCATGCCACATCTCCGGTGCAACTTTATGCTCGCCAAACAAAAGACCTGTTCACAACAACGCGAAAGACGAGTCCCTCCCACCAAATCAATGATCTCGAACAATAGCCTTTCTAGTAGATCCAATAGGATTAAACTTACCTGCATCCATGCGTAAATCATCCTCCTCATCGAATGATCCACAACCCTGTGAAACTATAGAGCATATCGAGCATCGCCTGGTGACCCCACCTGTAGGATCACATCAAAGCCTCGACCTCCATGAAGGCACTCTATGTGAAATGAAGATCGGTAGTAGATCGCCTCCTTTGGTCTAAACCTTACCGGAATACATGACGGCTGGTACCTGCAATGGTGTTCAATGCAAATTCCTGCACTTCTCCCTGGCTCACTTTTCGCTATCGGAATGGCCCTGAGCTCGAGGCATCAGTGATTGACCGACCTACATTGGGGGGTGCGTATTGGGCTAGCCCGTGGGTGTTCCATCACATCTCAGGCGGAACTTACGAGCTTAGCAGGTAGAGGCAACTTGCGATAAGGAATAGTGGGTCCATGAACAATACCTTCCTCGTTGCCGACGGCGAAGACGCTTACATCATCCGCAGACCTGCACAATCTAATAATGCGACTATCTCGCAGGGGAAAACCCATGAGAAACATTTCGAGATACCGACGACGATTGGCATACCCAATAAATATAGGCACCGTTAGTCTAATGGTTATGATATCTGCCTTCCAAGCAGATGATCCGAGTTCGATTCTCGGACGGTGCAATTTTACACACCTCAAAATTTCTTCCTCGGCCAAGGTTAGCCTGCTCTTGCCCCGCAGCTGCTGTTTGAGTCTCTCTGAACTTACATGCTGCAGTTTCCATACACAAGGGACGAAGTTCTTTGCGGTCAGGACCTGAAGCAAAATATTACAAGGATGAGAGACGCTTGATTGTCATCAAGGTGTTACCAGTTCGCGGACACTCTCCACAATGCTGTGGATATTCCGTATTCCGAAGTCCATCACGATGCAGTTCATCTCGAAAGGGGATACATAAACCTGAGTGGCCGCCAACGAGCGGCTCCACACGAGTCCGAATGAACCACACCATGATTAACCGACCTGTGGTGAGACGACCAGCGGGGGCGAATTGTGAATCTCCTCCTGAACGCGGACTTCCAGGTCGGGAAGTGTACAAATCCCAATAAGTTCAACTCTTTGTTGTCTGCAACCACTCATCTTCTCGCCCTGAAGATGGGGCGATGATAATGAGCCAGTACGGAGGCTCGAACTTCCTACATCCTCGGGGAATTCCACAATCATGCTCCCTGAACAAAACCACACGATAATCGGAACCAAACCCAGTGATACAGCCGAGCACTTACCGAGGACATTCACCACTGGCCTCCATCCGTCTGTGCTCTCTTCGATTCTTCTATTGAGCTCCGGCTTCTCCACATGTAGATGTAATTCCTCGACCTTGGGTGGTATCTAGCAGTTGGAGCTAAATACGTTCGCGTGAGAGCGGCTGTACGAATTCAACGGTGACAACGGCGGTCTCCTGTGGCCAAATTTTGGAGATTTCTCCACCGGTACCAGCATCATCAGGCAGTCGCCTGGGTCGAATACGTCGAACCTAAGATGTTATAGAGGACTGGTAGAACAGCTGAAGTAGTAGGTTACATCGATCATGCGAATCCGAAAGTGCTGCGCGGATGACGGCCCGCTCTCCGTGACACACATGAAGCGACACATTATGGGCGCCAGAGAGGTGTTGGTGTAACAGACTGATCTCTTATAAATACGGTTATAGAAACGGTACCTATGAGAGGATGCGTTCCGGGGGATTCCGAGACCATCTTCTGTGTACGCTCTCGGGCTCGGCACCGTCCCCCACGGCTGCTGCTCGCTTTCGGACGCAATATGAGGATGGTGGAAGAACTGGAAGCGCCTCTTGCCGTCCTTATCAGCCTTCTTGTCAACTTCCAGAGTTGGGCTGATGACTTTACCACTAACGTCCAGAGCCACCGTTCCTATTGATTCATGAGTTAATGCGTGTTCCCGATATGCTCGAGTTCACCAGCTTCCATCCCGTTGAGGAATGCTGTTGCCTTGGCCCATTCCATAGCTATACTGTGAGGCAGCTTCCTCGAAGCACATGACCGACCGCCATTCTCAACTCCTTGAGGGTCTGCCCCTAATTGTCGCACCTGGGATTCAGCATTCACGCCAGCTGAGGCTCGACACATGCCTCGTCCTCAGCTGTTATCCCAACTAGAGTCTTCATACGGCTCTTGTGGTGGGCAGACTCCTCTCGCTGCTTTATGATGTCCATCGATTCCACATAGTATCTTCCGGTGCCAACCAGCCTGTATCTATCGGCTCACACTACAACCCGATCGCCACCAACATACTCGTCTACTTCTGGATGCCCAAACAGTCCCCACGCATTGTCACGGTAAACTTGTACGATGTGTGAGCTAGTAGCAGAGCTTCCAAAGGCTCCACCAGCACGGAGAGAGCTCCTACATAGAGCAGATAATAGCACAGACCTGTGAGCATGGCTACCGGTGCCGCTTCCGTCCTCTGTCGGATCCACTGCCCTCATGCGTCCGGCCGATTCTCCTGAGCTGTAACATCTCAGAGTGATAGGGCCGATGCCTGGGCACCTCGATCGATGGTCACGAAAGTACTGCGACCGGCATGTGCCTCTATGGTGCTCTTAGGGTAGACCTTCCAGTGCATCCCTATGGCACATTCAGAACGGTTGGTCACTATCACACTACGTATCGATGTGCCTGAGCCCAGCGAGCGCTACACTAACAGTAGCCGTGAAATGGCACACCCTGTTTAAATGTCAGCTGACTCATAGTGAGCACTTTCGGTGAGGCTCCGTCGTCCACGGCAACTTGCATCGGTGGAATTTCGAGAGGACAGCCGAAGAAGCGGCAAGTGACCGGTACTCGGTACCTTTCGAGTGTGTGAGTGGGAAGGCTACTGATAGTATACTCACTCGGCCATCTTGTCGAGGTGGACACAGAGCTCGTCTACCATCTCGAATGCTGCAGTGCCGCAAACGGTGCACTGAATGGTGATGGAGTGGAAATGACCGGAGCCAATGCGGCATCACGTTGATTTCAGCTGTCGCGAAAGGTTCCAAAGAGGTAGAGGACGGACTGAGCTTGACGTTATATACAGTCTTGTGCTGTGCAGAGCGTTCCTCTGTCGGTGGTGACCTTCTCGACTTAACCTGGTATCGCATCAAGTCAATCGCCAGTGGAAATTCCAGCACTCGTTCATGGACGTCATCGAGTAGCATCGGGCCGGATTTGGTCCGCTCTGGGGTACTCGCTGTGCGCTGTGGTTTCTCCTGGAGCCCGATTTCAAAAGTGGTAGCACGACAGTGTCGGCCTTACTGGAAGTGTCAACGGCCTATACTCCATCATACGAGCCTAATAGACACTAATAGGTCTGTGGGAGGTGGACACCATACCTCGAGTTGCATCGGGATCCCGCTTGTATTGGTCACGAGCAGCTTTAGCGTCTTGGACATCATCAGCCCTACTGGCCCGAAGCTCAGTGCTATCCTGCCTTCTCCAAAATTGGCTACAACTTGAAATTTTTAATGGTCAACAGATTGGCGATTCGATGACCTCCATTCCGGTCCTCTTCTGGGTCCTCGATGGCTAGCTCAATCGAGGGGCCGAAGACGGTGGCCGATACTTCAAGTTTCTGATGATTTCTGTATTGAGAGAGGGGTGA
>NW_003214508.1:536275-556181 GCF_000006405.1 Perkinsus marinus ATCC 50983 | reverse complement strand
AGGGGTAGGGAACTCTCGAGTGATTGCAGCCTACGACTGTCCTCACCGGCGACAGAGACACTCTGCTGGCCCGGCAGGACACCGCTTGAAGGCTCAAACTTGAGGCTCATCGATTCGTTTCCTGCAAGAATCGGCATGAACTGTCTTCCGCTATGATGTTGCCGCTGTACCGTTCGGACTGTCTATCCACTTAAAAGAGGTTGGTAGATCGGTTGTGTTCTGCAGCACCTAGGTGTTGCGATGGTACACTGGGGGGCATATTGGATCATCTCACTAGGGTTCGAGGCTCCGACACTACGCCAGAAAAGGCTTTATCCCAGTGTAACTGACTCGTCGAAAGACGTATCCTGGGCAGTTGTATCTACAACCTCTCGTTATCATCGCGCGGATGTCCGTGGTAACGTACTTCTGCTAGAACCTCTACGGACTGTATGAGCGATTCGTAACCGGTTTTGAGTCTCCACCACTCAAAGGGGCGGACGTGTAAGGAACGCTGCAGTCTAAAGAACCTTGATGGAATCATCTGCACGCATGCGCAAGACTAACCTATGATCCTTATGACCGGTTTTCAGGAGAACTTTGACCAGTAGCTGAGACAAGTAGCAGACTCTCAGGAAGGAAGGACACATATATTTGCATACCGTGTCGCCAGGATCAACGAGGGCCACCTCTGGAATCATGCGTATGGATGACCGGGATTGCACAGCATCAGAGCCGACAGCTCTGCAGTTACACTGGGCGCATGCCTCGACTGATGAAGAGTATCGGCGATCGGTCCAAGGCATGCTACAGGTTGGAGTAATGAACGCATTCCCTTTGGCGAGATGGCCGAAATCGATTTCCTCTCTCGTTGTCGATACCGTCATTTCGGTATCTAGCTTGCTCGTGTCCATTGCCTCAACCTGGTCACATGCCAAATCGCTTTCCTCTACAATAAGGAATGTCACATCGGCATATGTCAGTATTCCTCTTCTGACGAAGTACTCTTCGTCACACGTCTTCGCCTGTAGTTCCGAACTATTCCCATCATCTACTATCATTCGGACCTATCACAGTGCTGTAGGTATACTAAAGCGTATTCCCCACCAAAGCCCGCTTGGGAGTTGGGTTGAAAATCTTCACGCTCACAGAAGCTTCCGAGTGCGCTCGGATCTAGCCGGTAATAGTATCGGACATTTGTAGATCGCTAGGCTCACCACTCCAAAATCCACGACGGACGCCTCCACGACTGTACAGTAGGGCATGGCGCCTAACACAGTCAACGC
Organism: Perkinsus marinus ATCC 50983; assembly: GCF_000006405.1. NCBI lineage: Eukaryota > Perkinsozoa > Perkinsida > Perkinsidae > Perkinsus > Perkinsus marinus. The sequence continues at coordinate 554,916 of NW_003214508.1, read as the reverse complement.
GTCGGTAGATCTACTCATCTGAAGCAGACTGACCTACTTCTTGTTGCTTCCCCTCGTAGGGCCTTTCGCAGGACGTCCAAGGAGTCTACTGACATTCAGAATCAGACCGAAGTTCACTAAGGCGTGGTAAACCACTAACCATGCTCATTCCGATTTCGACAGATTGGGGACTGAACATGATCAATGAGTAGAAGAGAAACGTTGACAATGAGAACATCGTGCCGTGATATCAAGCTAAGCCACCCGAGAAAGCTAATAGAGAACTGAATACTGAACACGATGTGAGCTGAAGGGTCGAGATTAGAACACAATCTTGAGCCGAAATATGTGGAACTTCACGTCCGAACGCTCTGACACATAATAACTTGGGATGCAAACAGAGTACGGATGAGGGGACTCTTTCGCTCGGAGGGTCAGTTTCCGACTACCTCGGAAAAACTGCCCGAATCGACTCTCGTTACTAGTGAAGGAAAGTTGTCAGGAACTACGCGACGAATATTCTCATAATCATTCCAGCACGACATTGACTGTACTGTATATTCTCACCGCAATGTCTCAGATCACCATGTGTTGACCTGGACTGGACCCCACAAGAACGACAACTCTGAAGGTTATAGCCTCACAAACTCGAGAAACATCTAAGAACGTTGCACGAGTCCCTGCGCCTCAGGTGTAAGGAGAGTTGCCATCTAAATGACGATGAGTGAGACTTTGAGTTAGATCCGAGCAGTTCCGTATGAACTAACAGAGCACGTTTGTGTGGGGTAAACAGATTTAGACACGTCTGACATGGTAGATTATGCGAATCGCAAGTGAAACGCTCATCAACCTCAACCAGTTAAACGGATAAACAGAGTCCGCAGAGAGACAGGCGGAACAATGACACGTAGTAGCTATACTAACATTGCATCAACGGTGCCCTATGTTTTTTTAAACAGAATTATACACGCCTGACATGGTAGATTATAAGAGTCGCACGTGAAACGTTCATCAACCACAATCACTCAAACGGATAAACAGAGACCGCTGAGGACAACAGAGCACTCGAAGGGGCGTCCTCAAGCTGGGAGTTGCCATCGTCCTCCACTATCAGCCGCCGGCCGTTTCCTTTCGGGCGTTCGCTAACTTCCACTAAGAAGTTCTTAATGGAAGTTGGCGAACGCCCTGGGCTATCAGTAACACTCTTGATATGAACGGAATTTGTCTCATTCCCTTGGAGATGGGCTGAATTCTGTGTAGTGCACCCAACCACAGACTTTGTCGGGAAACTTTGGCGGCGTCGTGTTTCTTCCCAATGGGAATCTTGAACGCACGTGCGTTGATAGTATTAGCAGTACAAAGGAGTATATTAAGACCACATTATTTTGACTTGCATGCATCCACAGCTATCATCGATGGGTCCCTGATCACTGTGCAAGATGGAGTCACTAGCAGTGGCAAGGGGGCGATGTCCTACATTGTCGTTTTTGACCAACCTCAACATGTGGTCTACTGCTATCCGTCGACTGTAGCTTTTAAACTGTCTTATACCCTATGCTCAGCAGTTGCGCTCGCAAGACTCTGTTGAATCTTGGAGCTCCTCAACTCTCGAGGTCGACTCTACGGTTGGCCTCGAGCCGCCACTTTTCCGTTTTCTCCCGACTCAACGGTCTTCATCGTCCCAAGGTGGTCCCACCTGTTACCGTTGTCGGCCAGCAGACCCAACTTGACAAGGACTTCATCACTTATGGGATTCGACCGTCCTCAACAAGGTCTGTGATGAGGAACGTCACGCCAGGATCTCTGTAGTGCTACTGCCCGCTACCTCCTCTTCCTCCTCAGCGTCCACATTCACTATTGGTAGATATGAGAGCGCCTTGCGTCATGAGATGGGGACTAAGATAACGAGCTGTGGAGCATTGGCGGTCTATAGTGGGGCGAAGACCGGCCGGAGCCCCAGTGAGTGTCTACTCTGCTACTTCGTAAAGTACTGTGTTGTCAGGCGATAAGCGAATCGTTGATAATGCTAGCGAGGAGTACAATGATGATATATGGTGGGGAAAGATAAATCACAAGCTCAGTCCTGAGAGTTTCCAAGCTCTGAAAGCTGAGTAAGCTCGCTCAGTCTTCCACAGGCTACCACTTTTTCCTTCTCAGTGCTATTAACTATCTAGATGAACGAGATGAGCTCTACGTGGTAGACGGTTATGCTGGTTGGGATCCCGAGTATCGAATTAAGGTCCTTCTCGGTGTTTCCTTTTTGAATGGTATCCTTACTGAGCTCGTCAGGTTCGAGTGGTGGCTAGTCGAGCGTACCATGCTTTGTTTATGGAGAACATGCTGGTGATCCCTCCAGCGGAAGAATTGGACGCTTTTCAACCCGACTTCGTCATTTTCAACGCTGGGCAGTGCAAAGCTAACCGGTGGGGCTGGGTATGGACCAAGTTGGTGATATTTATGGTATGCTTGTTAGCAACATTGAAGGCCTCACCTCGGATACTTCGGTCGCTGTGAATTTCAAGGCTAACGAGATGGTTATTATGGGCACTGAGTAGTTCCTACTAGGGTGGTATTGACAACTACAGTGAGGTCGTTATCATCAGATATGCTGGTGAGATGAAAAAGGGTATTCTTACATTGATGATGCAGGCAATGCCGCATAAGTTCGGACAGCTGCCTCTTCACTCTAGCTGCAATATTCAGGTCATACCGCACCTCGCTGAGGTTAGTGATTCGTTTGACTCGTTGTTCCTATTCAGAAAGATCCAATTAGTGGGAAGCCGACTGACTGCACTTTATTTTTTGGCCTGTCTGGTACTGGTAAAACCACTCTATCGGCGGACCCATCACGTTACCTTGTGGGTGACGATGAGCATGTGTGGACTGATAAAGGCGTGTTTAACGTCGAAGGTGGCTGCTATGCTAAAGCCATAGGGCTCACTAAAGAGACTGAGCCAGAGATCTACAACGCTATCCGCTTCGGAACAGTATGTTCTAGCACCATGTGTGTTGTCGATGATGCTGTGACACTAGGTACTAGAAAACGTCCAAGTGGATCCTCGAACTCGTGAAGTAGACTTCAATGACACTTCCATCACTGAGAATACTCGGTGTAGTTATCCTCTATATTATATAGAGAATTCGCACATCCCAGCAAAGGTAGTATTAGTGGCCTATTGCTGTTCTCAGGAACAGTGATGTCAGATCGACATCCATCCTTCTAATGTCATATTGCTCACTTGTGATGCCTTTGGAGTGCTACCTCCAGTGAGTTTCCTCACTCCGGACCAAGTCCAGTACTATTTCGTATCAGGGTATACTGCTAAAGTTGCTGGTAGGATGGTAAGAGTAGTATCTCAGTCTTATTCTTATTCGATCAGGTACCGAGGACGGTATCACGGAGCCTGTAGCGACCTTTTCCTCCTGCTTCGGAGCTCCTTTCCTCGTATGGCACCCCACTGTATATGCTGAGATGTTGGCTGATAAGCTCGAGAAACATCACTGTAGTAGCTGCACTTGAGTACCGGTCTGAGATGGGCTCGCTGCTGTGTTAGGCTCGGCCTTCTTGCTTAATACGGGGTGGACCGGTGGAAGCTACACTAACGGTGGAAGCCGCATCAAATTGGAGTAAGGAATATGCACTTGTTAGTGGGGTAGTTTTTATGTTTATCGCTGATGACAGGTATACCCGTAAAATGATAGATGCGATTCACAACGGTACACTCAAGTCTATGGTAGAAGCGGAGGAGCTCGTATCGACTCCAGTCTTTGGACTCAGGGTACTTGGGGTTGATGCTGATGAGAGTGACATTTGTTCAACAGGGTTTGTGAATACCACACTTCTTTCAGATCCCCACATCGTTGCCTGGTATCCCAAGTGAGGTTCTGGATCCTGCTAATGGTTGGGCTGACAAGCAGGCCTATCTCCAACAGTTACAGCGTCTGGCTGTCCTTTTTAATAACAATTTTGAAGAGTATGCTTCCAAGTGTCCGTCTCGAGTGGCCGCTGCTGGCCCGAGGGTGATCGAGAGCAGTGGTGATACTGTAAGGCAGACGGAGAGTAACCATTCAATGGCAACGAGCTCCGAGGTGAGGAGGCAGACTAAAGCTGCAACAGTGAAGGATGAGGTACTGGTAAATTCAGTGGAATTATGGCGCATCATTTCATGTCAGATTTGAGAGTCCTTTCTGATTGCATACTAACGACTGTCCCTATATACTCCTGGGGGAGACTGTTGAAGACTGTTATGTAGTATACTCCTCCATGCGGTGGTCATCAGCTCTTGCTACTCATGACGAGTGGGCTCTCTTGAGTGCTAGTAGTTGCTCCTTGCTTCTTTATAAGGACGCTACTTTCGTCACATAGTATTCTGGTCATTTCGTGCGGTCTTGAATGGTACTCTTTTTCACCGCAGTGTATGATAACAGGCGTATGTTGTTACTGCTGCCATCGTCTTTTCCCGATTATTATAATACGCTCGTGGTAGGCTCTACAATTTTGACCATCTCAAGGATGGGATGCTCGACTGCATTCTATCGTAGCCATCGTGCGGCTGGTATTTTGTTGCCGTGAGAATCAACAGACTTTAGTTGGAGTATCTATAATACAGGGGTTACCTGGATGGACTGGTCGTCATCGGTGTTCTCACATGGTTCGGCCTGGTCGTGCGAGACTCAACATAGTATCAATGCTATATATGTCAATACCCTCTCCTTCGATGACGCCCTGCAGTATGATAATCCGTGCATCTCCACCATACTCAGCATCCTGTAGTACTGACCTATGCCTTGTAGGTGCAAGCCCACAACAAGAGGTCGGCTTTAGAGGCTCTGCGAGTAAGGATCGCTTAGAAGCGAAGGTTTGTCCGCTTTATAAGGGCAGATCGCTGTCCTCGCAGGACTTATTACATATTACTAGTCGGGGTGCTCAGTGGACTTCTCCTGAGTTTGGGAAGCGATCAAGTGGAATGTGGAATCCAATATTGATAACGCTCTTACACACGCCTAATGATCAGTGGAACATTTCTCACGTTCCTAATGTTAATCTGAGTGGGTTGAGTTAGAGCCGGGCATAGCAGCGTTCAGGGTGAGTGTCATCTGACTGCATGAATTCGATCCTTCGTGGTTTGTTATTTTGTCGGTGCTTCCACTCGTCTCTAAGAGTGTCGGTGCTGATATTCAACTCAATGACATCTCCCAGCCCCGGCCCTACACAGGCATCAGCAGCGACTCTTGCCGCCGCTCTGGAAGAGCAACAACAGCAAGAGCCTCCCCCTGCTGACGGGCTCGAGCCTAATCACGTTCAGCTCATTCGTAATACGGCCTTAGGTGTTATACGTAATGGCGCTCAGTTCGCTGAATGGCTACAAACTAAACGTCGTGGAGATAAGCAGTATACCTTCCTTTTCAAAGGGCTTGGCCACGACTACTATCAGTGGTGCTTATCGAACCCTGAGGAATGTAAACGACTGGAGGATGCAGCACAGGAGCAACAGGCTGATGATGCCAAGTCGGGCTCTGATGCTAGCAGCAACAGTAGTGGTTCTGAGTCGGGAAGAAGCTCTAGGAGTAGGGATAGGAAACGACGATCGCGATCTAGGTCTAGAGAGAATCGTTCGTCCCGTCGTCGTCCTCGAAGTCGGTCCCGTCGCAGTAGACGGTCGGGTAGTCGACGGCGGTATCGTTCGGGGTCTCGTAGGAGAAGGTCTCCTCCTCCTCCTTCGTCATGGCGAAGGCGCGATGCTGAGCCGAGACGATATAGAAGATCGAGGTCGCGTAGGAGATCGCGCTCGCCCAGAAATAGGGATCGATCTGGATCCAGGAACCGAGGTCGGGTTGAACGGTCCAGTGAGTCCAGAGAGAGGTTCCTGAAGGAAGCTCGGGAGTGGTCGGCTGAGCGGAGGAGACGGTCAGAGAGTAGGCTTAGAAGGGTTAAGGAAAGAGATGAGGAAAGGGAAAAGGAGCGTGCTAAGGAACTAGCCAGTCGGAGTTCCATGCTACGAGATCGTCAACCTCGCGGCTATCGTGGTCGAGACTATGACAGGAAGCCGATGGGAAAGGGCATGGCCAGCTCTTGGAATAGGAGTTCAACTGCGGTCACGCCTCGACCTCGACCGAAGCCTGTGAAGGCGAATAAGATGTATGGGTGGAGCGATGATGAATTCGTAGAGGGGGAGAGTCCGCGGTCTGATGGAGATAATGTTGAGCATCTTCCCGCGAGAGAACATGTTATTCCTAATGAGGCCAAGGGATGGTATAAAGGCTCGGATAATCGGTGGAGACGGGCTAGGATAACACCAACTCCGGTATTGACAGTAAAATTAGACCATAAGGGACAAGTCGTACACGCTAAGAGTAGTGCTGAACGCCTCGCTATGTTGAAGTCGAAACTCTTGTCGGGAGGGAAGGCAGCTGAGGAGAATGAGCAAGCGCCGTTTAAGGACACTGATGGGGTTGTTGTTAATGAGAAGGAGCAGAGAGTGCGGGATCAGAGTGAAGGACGAGAGGCAGATACTGACGATACCCCTAAGGCGTCGCGAGTCCAAGTGGGTGCAGATAAACGGAAGACAGAGCGTGGCAGTGTTATGAACGAGGAGGATGGTGATGGATCACGTAAGCGGAGGAGGGTAGGTAAGGCTGAGGAGAATGGGAAGGAAGAGTCGCAGGTTGAAGGTAAGGAGATGGACCAAAGGCAGAACCCCAAAAGGAGGTCTTCTTTATCACCAAGGAAGGAGGTACCACTGCTCCTCATTCGTTGCGGAGTCTCCGACATGAATTGTTTCGTGTAGGGCTCGTCATCGCCTTCTGTGGAGGCTCGGCAGAGACAACTCCGTGCGAAGTTACTCGGATCGAAACGGAACAGGTAGACGATCTCAGCTTGATCCGTGTGCTGATTTATTGGGACTCAGTGACGATGGTGGAGCTGCCTGACGTAGATGATGTGTAACAATCCTACGAATGATTAAGCTGGTATGGTTACAGACTGCTTTTCCGCTATTTCCATGTACCTTGTGTTCTCGAGTACTACCACGTAGCAGGGCGATCTGGAGGTCATCGTTGCGAATGGTTATGGTATAGTGTTAAGGTTCACCGCCGATTGAATCGATTGTGCGCTCTGAAGCGATACACATGGGAACAATAAACGTACCGTCTACCTTCAGGGTGGCGTTTCAAGGCTGAGCAAAATTGGGAAACTCTACAAGAGAGATTAGAAACTCAAATCATACTTGGGAGTCTCACCGGTGTTCGATGGGGATTCTGATATTGGACCCAGCGCAATGGATCACATCGTTTGTGGATGGTCTATCCTGCCTCCTAGCGAGCGGATTATCAGTAGACAACTCCGCCTTATTTCGACAGTCCTCGCACAGTTTGAGTTGGAATAGGAGATGTTTAACAGCGTGTCAGCCGGAAACTTTTTTCTGTCCTCATCTAATAGATGAAGCTTAATCGACGAAATCTATCTCTTAGGACATCGCTCTACTGAACGTTGAACAGTCGGTTGCATAATAGTACTCGAGATAAGCGTACTGAACGGGGTCACTCGAGCCGCTAGTTTCGACATGTGATGGGTTTGGGACAGGCATTGTGTGCTGAGCTAAGTAGAGTGTTGGAAGGGAGATATGCCCAATAACAATTATTCAACTCGTTGGATGATAACGAGGGCAAAAAATGAACTAATGCATCAACTACATCTTCTGGCCGAACCGCGTAGTGAAGTGGCTCGATTTTCGCTTCCACTGCCGGATGGATGCCAGGTAACCGGGCATCGGATACCTGGTTCCATATCTAGCGTAGAGGACACAACCGTTGCCTAGCTCTACGGTGGAACCTTCGTTTTTCTTTTCTCCGTGATCGAATAGTAATGCTTGTCCTACAGCAATGTGATTGAACATTGAGGGAATTAGAGGTCGTGTGATTTGATAAATTGGTTGATGTTTTTTGTGCGGGGTATAATCCTGAATGCAGCAACTTTGAGTACTTTTTGGATCCATTGATGTTCAAGGCCGTGTCGCTATCTGTTTTATGTGCTCTAATGGTGTCGGATCTGTCAGGATGCAGTTCCAACTCGACAACTACTACCCTCAAACGTAATAGTGTTTTAGTCAAGGTTAGCTGTCCTATTTGTTGTTGTTTTTTAGCCACTACAGAAGCCCCAGTAACCACACAGGCTGCGTTGCGCACGACGACTCAGAGCCCTGTCACTATGACGACTACGACTGAGCCGAGCAGTACCACTGTGAACTGCATGAATGGCGATTACTATTGTCAAGTCATGTCTGGTGACTCTAATAGTTACTGCAGATATTATGGTCCTACTGGTACCTGCCAAGGTCTGAATATACCATGTACTTGCAACGAGATGCCGCCGACCACCAGGGCACCCCCGCCGACCACTGAAGCACTCATATCATCGACAACTGAAGCTTCCGTATCACCGACTACTACTCCTACTCGGGATACTTCGACCCCAAGTGCCGCGGCAAGCTCTGCTGCAGGGAACGTCAGTGCTCAGCGGGGATTGAGGTTCGAGTCTCGAGACGCAGATCAATCTTTTTAGTACCAGTAAATGGTCGATGCCAACAGTAGAAATGACTAACCGATCTAGTGAGGATGTCAAATATAGAATTCCGTTCCTCCTTCATGACGAGCCTGTAGTGTTTCCGTTTCCTTAACTTGGTTTTTGTAATGTCTCGTGAATGCTGTTGTGCGACTAGCGTCTTTTTGTCGAGTCCCTTGTGTTGTGTTTGAAGAGTTTCTCATCGGCAGACGACAGAAATCACTCATGCGGTTGAGTTGTGTGATTTTGTTGGTGGTGAGAATATGAATCGCGTTTGGACAAGCGTGAGCAAAACTGATTATATGCGTCGTAAAAATCGTACGGTCGTACGAGTGTGTCTGCCTTTCTTGAGTGTGTTTGTCTATACCATCCACACACGACATCCATACCGTAACTTTCGTTGAAGGTCATGGCATAGGAAATAGGGACATATGAAGGGCTCAGAGATTAACTCCCCCTGCTAAATCAACTCTTCAAGTTCCGAGCACTACGCACTACGAACCACACAGTTTGTATACGATAGCTCATCGCTATTATCACTGATCGATATCCCTATTCATAGTATAGCACAGGGTTCATACCATGATTATATATTATAGTATCATATGATCGTATAATTCAAGGCTTCAAACACTTATATACAATATTGGATAGACATTAACGATCGCCGCCATCAGATCGTATTCTCCTGAACATCGGTAAGGTACTACGGATATCGCGTTGTATTTCACATCTTCAAAAACCTTGTCGGATGGCCCCATGAATTGACCAACACAGTCTAAAGACCATCAAAAATCAGCAAGGGATTACCAGCCAACTTCGGTCTCGACTATCGCGTGATCAGACGGGAAACACGAGTTCGGCAGCGGACGGTCATTGCTCACTCCGTCGTCCATCAGAGTTTTGCCAATCGTCATCCCTTCACCCCTAAGCAGAACGTAGTCCTTTGGGTTCTCATCGACGACGCCGGTTTTAGCCGACTGAGCCTGCAAGGGTGTTCGACGATTCCTTGTCGTCGTAGTCGGTCTAGTATGATGAATACCCATACGGTTGAGCGCCTCGAGAAAATCTCGCACTGCCAAGTTTCGCGAGCCCGCATCAGCATAGCAGTTAGCATCAACACCCGCCAGTAAAGGTAAGTCAAGGCTTCTCAGAATCTCAAGAGTTGGGATTGTTAAACGACCGTTGGTATCACCATGGAAGCTCGCGAGTAACAGTGGCTGACCATTCGGGGTGGTAACAACAGCGACAGACAGATCTCCCGATGCCAGACCTCGTCGTTCGCCTTCATCTCTTATCGCCTCCCTCACTGTTTCGGAAGCCTTCACCTCAAGAGCTAAGCCACAGCCCTTTTTAATGAATATCACAGATCGCTGTTTCGTCACATTGGGAGACGGCTCGACGATCAGGTCATATCCTTTACTCTCATCCACCGAGAGAATTCGATCTAGGATCTCTCCGGAGACTTCTTGCAGCATTATCATGTCCTTGGGACCGAACAGGTATCGCGCAACATACTCCACGAGTTGTCGAGGGCGTTGCGTAATCGACTTGATGCGATCGAGACGCATCGTCTGCCAGTCTACTGAGGTCCGCTCGGAGATGGCAATAAGTACTGAGTCGAACAATGCCAGACCCGCGAGTGAGAACGACTGGTAATTCTCCCTATAGGAAGCTTCAACATTATACTTCTCCACATTCAAAGGAGGTATACGGGCTCTCGTCATAAAGCTCATCCAGTTCTCCAACCAGGTCTTGGTACAAGACAGCTCTCCAGTGTAACAGGAAATCATAGAGGGCCTACACCGACCGTTCCCAATGACGTTAGTGAAACGGTCCGGCCAAGAAATGATACGACTGTCACCGATGCTCGTGCTGTTGAGGAATCCCGACCAGATTTTGAGCTGCGCGAGGGGATCAAAGGCTTCAGCAGACGCCTCGAGAGAATGTAGACCGAGAGTGTCATAGTTGTCAAGTAAGGCAGACCTCACGTTAAAAGGGAAGGCCTCTCTCAGGAGATCTCCGACAGTAACACCAGCAGCGTCCAAAGCCTCAGCGGTTGACTGGAACTCCTTGAGGAAGTGCGTGAATCGCTGATCGGAATCGTCGCAGAACTCCAGAGGGTTCGTCTGTACAGAGCCGATGTTCCACGTGGCGACTCTGACCCGACCGACATCCGCTGTCGTGATAGGACACTGTTGGGCGTTTTTGGTCGTGGTCTCAGAGAGGAGCATTCTGTTGCCGAAAACCGGTGATAGCAGACATTCAAGACGTCTCATGGACTGAGGAATCGTCGAGGCAAAGAAAACCGCGTGAATACAATGCTATACACCATTCTGAGGCGATCCGACCGTCAGTCCACCAAAGTAAGATATTCATAGACTACTATAGTGCATTAACCGAACTACTGTTAACCCGATGCGTAGTCAAACACACAAAGCTCTATGGAAATGTTATGGGAGTAGGTATTGTAAACCGTATATTATAAGAGGACCGAATTTCGGCGGATGCCGAGCTTGACGCAAACTGCCAGAGTCTTGTGCAATACCCTTGTGGTGATTTTCCGATCATCATACTAATGGGAGAAAACTGAGAAGGATGTGAGCGAATACGTGACGAACTAAAGAGGAATAAAGAGGAAAGTGTATTAGTAAGATGGTGAATGGTGTTGACTCAGTTGAGGTAAGTAAGTCCAGAAGTTGGCCGTGCGGACGAGTATGCTCGGCAAATGTCATAGTAGTACCGCGCAGATGCTCGAAGAAGTGGCGAGATTACGGTATGAAGAATAAAGATAATATTACAACAACATATTTGGAACAATGGCAGTAACTGTACACACACAATATTCACAATGTAGGGAATATACCATACGCTGGAGAAGGCACGAAGAAATCATCATCACCATCATCGTCATCATCCGAGAGGAATGATATGTCCGAGCCGTTGTCGCTGTTGTCATCAGAAGACAGGCCACTACTGAGTTCAATTCCACCCGAACTAAGAGGCTTCTCAGGGTTTCTACTCTTCACCACATCGAGGTCCATAACAACATCATATTGGCTTATGCCCGATATCTCTGGCAAGGACGGCTGCTTGCCTCGGACGACCGAACGTGTGGCACTACCAAAGGTCTCCAAGATGCGAGTCGAGGCGAATTTGATGATACCAATAGCTCGAGGGACGACTATCACGCCGAATAGGAATCCGGTGATGCCAAAGAATACATACTCACAAGCCGTACTCACGTGTTTGAGAGTACCCTTCTGAGTAGCCTCACCTAAGACTAAGGTGAACACAACTATAGGAAGTAGGTTAAACGCTAGCCACGCTGCTGTTAGCCATGATCTGGTCTCCATACGATAGGCCTGAGTATTGGCGGTTCGTGGTGCTAGAGGATCCGGACCGGCGGTGCCCCATGGTAAGATGTCTGCCATACAAACACTATAAAGGGCCGACCCTACCACACTAGAGGCAGGAAGCAAGAAGAACCATTGCACAGCGCAGAGTGGGAGGATCCATAGCATGTCAGTGTCACCCATAAGGACGAGGGAGACGGTTGGAGATATACACACAGAAATGAATGCCGCCGATTCAAGGGGAAAATAGCCGTGATATAAAAGGCATGAAAATCTATAGAAACCAAGTACCCATAGTATTCCTAGAAGAATACATAGGAGTCTGCAGAAGAGTATAACTCCTCGAGATAGCGTATAACTGCCGCAAAAGATTTGCGATATAAGAATAGAAGCCACTAGGATAACACATGCAAAGGGGAGCTGGAGGTAATCATTGAAATTACTCACCCCAACGATCATCACGAAATCAAGCGTAACGAATGTAAAAATATCTGCTATGAGGCTTCCAAGGCGATACGTAGCTAGGAGGATAAAGTTGATGTAGCCGAAACAGCTAAGATCACTTCGTGTTAGCAGTTGTCGCAAACTACAGTTCATAACAAAAGGCGACCAGGTGTCGAACCTCGAGTGCTCTATGAAGTCACGAAATGAGAACGACCGAGCATTCTCCTCGAGGACTTCCTTCTGCATGGCTTTAGGATTATCCTTAGCCGCAGGCAGTAGCACGACTTCACACGAACCATGAGCTGAACTGGCTAGCATACCACCATCGCTCAGCAAGACGTTGGCAAGGAGTGGATTCATACACTCATTGTTGCCAGCCAAAGTCAACTGTGTGAAGTAAGTGTCCGTATCAACTCTATCAAGTCGGAACGCACACATCGCACAGTTGACGTTACTGAGATTTCCCCCAAGACCAGTGTCCATGGCCCCATCGGTCGCAATACGAAACTTCTGACGAAGTAACCAAGAAGCCAAACACGGGTTAGATAGTAGAACCCTCCACGACGGAGCACATGGGATCTGGTGGGCTGCCGTAACAATAGTATTACCACCTACAACAGCGATTCTGTCTTCTAGTAGCTTACTATACATAAGCGATAAGCAGTTATCATCCGGACATACACCGCAGTCTATTAACGCCACTTTAACGTCGTTCTTGGAAGAAGTGACATTGGCGAAGTGGCGAGCTACACCTTCGATGGCCCAAAGGTGGCATGCCATCCGCGACGTGACGATAGGATCTGCAAACAGGACATAAAGTCATCCTCTAATACTCCGCGCGATAATAATATTTCAACGACAAATGTGCCTCGCCTTTTTCCCTGTTACTATTACCTGCTGAACTCTGGTCTGGATATTCCTTCACACATAATGCCAATTGCAGTGGCGGGAAGTCGTTGCCTTTCAACTGTATAGTACTCTCAAAGAGGTGGACGAATACCTCCTTCCCATGGTCCACAGTGAGGCAGCCTCGTCTCAATGCCTCTCGATCCTCGGGGTAGATCCTAGCAGCTCTGTCCAGTTCACCACCAGGTTTCCAAAGCTCTTCAGCGCTCATATAAACTCCCATACGTTGTAGCTCGTTGAGAAATGAAGTTTGGTAATCTTCTTTAGCAACCTCGAATTCGTTACGACCATCGACAACCACACAAACGACAATTTGATCCCATGCGAGCAGACCCGCGTCGCACATTCTTTTCACATTTCTCATGACACATATAAGGGTAGATAAGAAACCGTGAGGAGTGGCGCCTTGAATGCCTCGGCCAACAGAAATTGCTATGGTGAATTTCACAGTCTGTGCTACTGATTCGACGAATCGCATGTGGAAGGGTCTTAGTGAACTCCAACCACCAAAGAAATCCCAGTAGAAGTCGGTGTCAAACATATCCTGGATGCCACGAAGGTCAATACCATGCTGAGGATATTCGATATTACAGTGCCGCACAAGCTCCTCGTCTCGAATGGTAATAGGGGTATATCGGACAAAGCGACGGTTGAGACGCTTCTTAGGGCAAATATCAACATAAGAACGGTAGTTGGGGTTATTAGGGTTTATGAAGGGCTGAGTGCAACACGATGATGATGTCACTGCAGCCAATGGACGAGTAGTCTCAGGGAGGCTGTCACCACGACGGAAACGCATACATAATAATGTACTCTATGAGAGTCGGTGAAGGCAGAAGGGACAACTAACAACACACGATAAGACCAATTTACTAGTCACTCGGGCTCTCGAACACTCCTGATCCTTCGGGCCTCACAAATAAGTGTCTATGACAGTCCTAGGCGACTCACTTCGTGCTTGTTGGTTTCACAAACAACAACAAGGTTTCGCACGAATATACAACTCTTGTAACCAGATCTTGAAAAATGCCATTCATGAGTCGATTTTTGGGCGAAGCGACGCAGAAACCAGCCTGCCGACGATGAGCGTGTTGCTGGTCGCTAGTACCAACTACAGGGATAACTGTACTATCTGGAATGCTCGTAAATATTGCGCCTCGTATGGTTAACTACTAATTCGAGAAATATAGTCGTTTGCACTGTGAAACACAACGTTGGTAGCCTGTAAGGGACGGCTTTAGCGAATCTCATCTGGGTCTGGACTATGTCGGAATCACCTATATTAGAGGGCATCAGTGTTACTCTCACTTTCCTCAGTTGTATCTCATATTCTCCACTAATGTCAACAGGTAACTCGCCTGGACTGGGCCGTAGTAGTGGATAGTTGTTGTGTTTAGAAGTATCTGCTGCCCAGATGGCCGTTGCTGAGATGCGCGGTCTTGCTGACACTTTCTCCCGTCTCACTGAGGCCTGCTACAAGAAGTGTATCCCCAATGTCAAGGAGGGTCAACTCAATGTTGGCGAAATGAGCTGCACTGATAGGTACTCCACTACGACGCTCAAAGCTTCTGTTCTTCGCATATTATCATCAGATGTGTGTCGAAGTACTTGGATGTTCACACTCTGGTCGGGACTGAGCTCAATAACATAACCCAACAAGCGCAGCAGACCCAACAGACCCAACAGTAAAATTGCTAACTTATAGTTTTGGTTGCGAATTACCACTACTGTTTCACTGCTCATTCTATTGAGTTTCTTAGTTCATAGTCCTGCATCAAGAGGGCATAGTGAGAGCAGTTCTGCGTGGCAGTTATCAGCCCAGTTGGTGATGAGTGTGCTGGCCGAACCTTCCCCCACTCAATGCAGCAGCAGCAACAGTTCGGAGGGGTCTCCCGAGCCGGTGGTGGCCAGTACCCCTCCTAAAGGAGCTGGATTCTGGGAGCTTCAACCGCCTCCTCTGTTTCGGTACTCATCTCGGTAGGAATATCAGCCAGCAGCTCAGTGTAGGTATTTCCCATTGCGACAATTTAAACTGGCCGCAGGTAGACAGGACGGACACCATCAATACGTCCATCGACACAGCAATAAGTAAGGATCTCACGATTCTAGATCGAGACGGTACTTATTCTTATCAGCATATTCTTGGTGGGGGCTGCTCCTACTCACGTTATGTTCACGGAAAACCCAGGAGTGAAGGTAAAGTCTGTCAAGTATAGAGAGGGTATGACTACTACCCAAGGTAAGACGCGATCCTCTGTTAGACAAGTGGAAGACACGGCTTTGTATCATCACATCCTGCTGTTGCAGTTACTGGCAAAAGGAAGCGCGGAGCAATATCAGTGAATCCTACCACAGTGCTAGCTGATGTGACAATGGAGAACGGGAAGGTGTACCCACTGTGTGCATGCATTAGGGGTTCGTTATTCTTCACCACTCACTGTCACCACGTTTTGAATTTTCAGGCGACATAATCGAGACCAACACCCGCCTTTGTGGTGACGAGGCCGCGAAGTTAATGACTCCAGACTCGTGTGAGACGGAAGGTTTCGTCGCTATTCTCCTCCTTAAACTCACACGACTAAATGACGGCAGGTAGTATAGGACCTCCAGCAGCGGCTAGTTGCCGCCGATGCAAATTGAGGGTCATTCTTCTCAGTCAAGGACTCATAACGGAAGCGGAATATCTGGAGAAGTTCCCTAACGCCAGAGGGCCCATTCGGTCTCGGTATCGAACCACCATCCCAGATGCACTACCATCAGAGGATGATGATGACTGACAACGTTTATGTTTCCACTATCCTTTTCAATTGAGTTCCTTATTACTCGACAAGGGCTAGTTCATGTAGAAACCATGCATGAGCGTGCTACTACACTGGCAGTAACACCGCTTTAGTCTATTAGTCCTTAGCATCCTGGATTCCTTTAGTGCAAATTTCGAAAACACAGTCACCTTCAGGTAAGTTAGGGGAGTCAATTATCTTCATAATTCTCTGCTCACCTCTACCCTTGCGAAGGGCGATACGAGTGGTACCTAGAGGACATATCTGATTGTGGGTGAGAATGGCCACCAGTACTATAGTGTGCCAACACGTGGCCTCCAATAGGCTTAGGAGGGTTGGCCGCGAACGACATAGCTGCTGCTGGGTCAGCCATCACTTGATTCGTTATCACTACTGCCAAGTTGTACCTAGCATTGATACTGTTAAGCTGTCGGGATGACAACTTGGTGGCGAATATCAGTACTACTCTTCACTCAACTTCTGTAGTCTACTCATGACTCTGGAAAGGAGCTGTTGCCTTTCAGCCAAGTCACCACGTCCCGTGAAATCAACTCGGAAAGGGCCCATAATACCTAAGCTTCGATCATGAACGAAATCGATCCGAGCTGGCCTACTGTCGACGACAAGAAGTGCATACTTCTCCTCCGCCATTTTAGCAGCCACGCACAACAATAGTTGTACGAGATGCTCAGAATTGTAGCACCTAGCGTATATGATGTTATCAAGGACTTGCTGTGGATCCACTCCAAAGGCTTGGGCGATCTGGGTTATACGATCGGGACGGAACGTGTTCTCAGTGTCTATATAGCAGACCTTCCCATTAGCACCACCATATGACTGAGGCATCTGGGCGATCACGCTGAGTGAATGGCACAGCTGAGTCTTGCCGCAACGGAATTCGCCGTAGAATTCAGTAATGCTGCAGCTCTCGATGCCTCCTCCCAGCAGTTGGTCAACTTTCGACGAGCCAGTCGACAGGCGAAAACGCTTCTTGCACTTAGTCCGGACAAACTCACTGCCCGTAATGAAGCCCGCACTGGTGAGCTTTCTAGCCGCCTCTTGAATCTTCTCGACCTTCTGTTCGGACAAGCCTTTGATGCTACATAAATCTCGCTTCGTAGTGTATATGACGGCCATAGCTGTGTTAAGCCCAGCCTCTTTCAGTTTTCGGAGGTCGGCCGCGTTTATACCTTAACGATCAGCTCGTGCGCATGACGAGAGAATGACCAACCCGCGTCTTGGAGCTTTTCTATCTCTTGGAAGTCATCATCACCATCATCATCCTCGTCTACGTCAGAGGCCATGTTCATGTTAACCTAGGGAGATGACCACTGGCGGGCAGATAATGAGAACTTGCCTACATCTTCATTGCCACTAGCCTCGCCAGGGGAGGCTATACCTATCAGAATGGTAGAGAAGGAGCGATGAAAGAAGAGAGCTCACTTGCGACGACCGATGACGATGCTGCTGGCGGTGATTGCAGACTTTGTGTTTGGGTCTTCTCTTTCCGTGGTCTGCCCTTGGCCTTTGGCTTCTCCGCTGCGGACTTCTCAGCTGGACTGGCCATTGAGGCCACTGCCTGTCACACAGAACGCTCCCTACCATTATGTCGATGCTGTAATAAAGGGAACGACAATAGAGCCATAAGAGATCACCCACCGCTGCAAACTCGTCTTGTGTTGCCGTAGGAGATACTTGTGCTGCTATTGCTGCCATGGAGGACTACACAGTCAAAGGTCTGTATCGATCGACTGCATTGACCACGACGAGTATGCCTCAGGGAGAACTTTTTCACCAGGTGGGGCAGCTATGCCACCCTCGGAGATATGCCTTGGGACAATCGATTTCTCCAGATCGGGGTAAATATGCCGCCGAAAAATGCGTTAGAGATAACACTTTTCCTGGGCGGGGCAGCTATGCCATCCTAAGAGCGATTTCTTTGGATGGGGCAACTATGCCACCCCGATGTACGCTTCAGTGCGATCAACATCGCTGTTAGCCGAACTACTCCCGCTCCAAGGAAGATGATCAAGCAAGTAGTTGTATAGATATAGGTTAAACTGGCCGATCCTTCTATCCTGTGCATCTGTGAGATTGGTAGTATCCAGAAGAGATGAATCAGACCTATCATGGAGTGGCATAACTGCCCCATCTGAGGAGATTCCTGACTATGTACTCTCTCCCCATGTTCATTGAATCCATTCTGGAATTCAGAATCGCATCGTATTATACGTGTGATGAGAGATTCTAAAATCATCATTTCGAAAATTGAACAACCCCTCTGAGACGTGTGAATGAAAATGGTAAACAAAGCTGCGCCGATTGACGGAGCGATGCATCAGTTGCTAGCTGCTGCTACGTTACATTAAGCTTGAGGTAAAGAGGCTTATCTTTATGTTCAGATTTTCGGAGATTTAGATAAACCTTCCACCTATGGGTCGTATAATCTACCATGTCAAACGTGTACAATTGAGCTTTCACTCGAAAAAATGTATAGATTCGTTGGAAAGTAAGTATGAAACGATTGACTGCTTTGCATCACTTATTTTATTTGGTATCCATCGCTGATTTGTATCTTCTGTGATGATGGGAGACAGCAGTTGGCGCTAGGGAGTG
>NW_003214508.1:523884-536175 GCF_000006405.1 Perkinsus marinus ATCC 50983 | reverse complement strand
AAATGTTGTTCAAGTAGGGTGACTATGGAATACTCTATATTTCAACAGATTATATTGGCAATATTTTTAAATGAGTGTCAGTGGTAACGGGATGGAAGTCCACGCGCTCCCCAAGCACGAATCGCGTACTACTACTACGGGTTCGGAGATTGATTTTAATAGCTCTTCGTAATAAGGGGGGTGGAGGTAACCCTAGCGAGTGTCATTGTTTTCTCAGTGTTCCTTCTACTGCTGAGACACCGTTACTGTCCGGCAAAGAGGTGGCCGTCTCAACCACATCAGACAAAAGCTGTTTGAGTGTTAGTATTGCCAATCTCACTAAGAATATCATCGGTGCTGGTAATGCGCTCTGATTGGTCTTCGTCCATTGTATTCACTCCACCTTCACTTCAGGGCTCTTAGCACTACCAAGAAGTTTCGCTCTGACTGGCAACGTCTTCGGCACAGTTCTAATTCTCCTTTTTGGAATCTGGAGTGCCTTGACATTCAGTCTGGTCGGATATATGGGAGATTACACTCGTAGTGAAATAAATCGTCGCCAGTTCTCATAGAAACATTGGTTTAGGCACAAGTGATTTTGCTCAACTGTGGACCATATGTTTCGGAAAGAAATCAGCTTGGGTGGTGGATCTGATCATGTTCCTCTGCACGGGCTGTCTATGTCTGGGCTTCTCGATCATTGTAAAGACGTTTTAACTCTACCACTCCTTGTGTTCATCGTTCCCCTCAGATATGCGACTATCTCAGTGAGTTCAACCTCCGTATTGGTTTGCCATGGTGGGCCTGCACTCGTCTTTTCGTCGGGATTATCTCCCTCGTACCCATTTTGCCATTAGCCTATTCAAAGTACTTCTCGGACGACTGGATCGCTCTTCTTTCAAGTCTTCTTGTTGCTCAGGTCTCTACACTCGTTGGGATGGGTGTCTATCGTCGGCCTATTGGCTACGGCATACACTTTCGTCTACGTTGTGGCGGATACTGTTGAGTTTACTGAGGAAGGCGGTAATGCCGATCTTGGTCAACCTCGATCCGAGATAAGTCTGATGACTGTTCTAGAAGTAAGAAGCTCTCCCTAGCTCTTATCGCATCGGTCGCATGCTTTCCTGTAGGCCGTCAGTCTGTTTGCTACAGCGTATGTTTGCCACTACAACGCCCCTAAATTTAACACTGAGTTGAAGAACTCTACCCCTAAACGATTCAATCAGGTTAGTTGAGGGTCTTGTCCTTATCTTCATGGTCCTCCACTAGGTCTCCCTGGTCAGCTTCGTGGTCTCTGGCCTCGTGTATGCTGTCTTCGCCTGGGCTGGCCATGTACGATTCGGGGATAGTGTTAATGGTGATGTTCTTACAGATTACCAAGGTAGGGAAGTGCAATGTTGCGTATATGTGATACCGGATCGTTGCTACATCAGGTTCTACTGCTGGTGTTGGGTGTATGCTGATGTGGTTGTTTATGGCTCTCTGCCTCATATGCGGCTACCCGGTAACCTATCTTTCCTCTCAAGAGTCTCTTCGTAGACTTGGTGTCCATATCCCTACATGGATCTATGTTTGCCTTCTCGTGCTTGGCGGTATATTAATTCGTAATCTATCATTTTTCCTAGCTCTAGAAGGCTCCCTATTGGGTGTCACTGTGGGCTTCACACTTCCTGGGATGATGTTTGTAATCTTATCTTACAAGACTACCTGGGCCAAGGGTAAGCGTTCTATCCTCCTTTTTAGCTGGTCTAGCATTGTTATTGGTATCTTCTGTACAGTAGTGGGTGTTGTCTCCACATGCATCACTGGTTAAAAGCTCTCTCTATGTGGTTTTTTTCTTCCAGCTCTGGCGGACTGCCAAGCCGTATTTGCTGTCCTTCTCACCTCTCTGAACGATCTATGGGAGTCGCTGTATTCTCATGCTTCCGTACCTTGTGCTATTCAACCGACTTTTTTCCAGCATTCACCACCCTTTGGTCATCACTAGCTCTCAACTGCCTGGCATCGCTTTTCTAGGTAGGGCGATGGGCGTTGGGTTCACATAGTTTATGGACTTGGTCAGTTTTTCATATCTGTTACCAATACCTTATCGAATGGCTGGTGACAAGAGCGAACACTTAACAGACCAACAGGCGGCTCCATTGCCCATTCCTGGTATGTCGGAATCAACTGTTGCTCCAGCAGACCTTGAGATTGATGCAGAGTCCCACCCACATCAGAATCTACAGCCGCGGAGTGACATACGGAAGCACAGTATAGAGTAAGGGGGAGAGTTGTGTGTAACAAGGAGATGCGGAGTGTTCCAATTCAGGACGGCCCCTAGTTTCAGCGAGCCCCTGCTGAACGCCTCAGCCAATGAGGGCAATAGCCAGCCGAAGACCGCAGTGGGTACAAGCTCTATGGCTGTGTCTATCATCAACTGCATCAAGAATATCATTGGTGCCGGTAATAAGAGAAGTGCCTCTGCTGGGAATCGAACCAGGGACCTCATATTGTAGGTATCCTATCACTCCCTCGAAGTTTCGTCCTGTCGGGTGATGTTCTGGGCACCGCATTGATCCTGATATTTGCTCTGTGGAATGCTGGAAGTTTTGCCTTGATCGGGTTCATGAACCAGCGGACGGGTACTGCTTATTCGCTTCCGCGACAGCATCATAGGTATCCGTCTGATTTCTCCCTTGAGACAGGTACGAATGATTTCAAGAGCTTATGGAATGCCGGCTTCGGTCGGCACACGGCTTGGGTCGTCGACCTCTTTATGTTCCTCTACACGGCATCCTCATGTTTGGGCTTCAACATTGTCGTAAGCTATTGCTCAGCCCTAGTCTGTGCTGTCGGTATCTCTCCATGGTTATCAGATTGACGACTTCCTCGTAAGCTTCTTCCAAGGAATAGGTCTCCCTGGTTGGATCTGTAACCGATGGGCCGCAGCTACGATATCCCTCCTTGGTCTCATGCCTCTAGCCTATAAAAAGTAGGTAGTTTTGCATCGCTCCGCCCGACCATCCTCTACTTTTCAGATCGTTAGACTCACTGCGATATGTATCGTTTTTCGGCATCGCGGCTTCGTTCTACTGTGTGATCTACGTCCTAGTCAACGCCATTCTATTCGCTACGGGAGACGTCGTTGACAACAGTGTAGATAATACCGTGCATGCTCCAGTTACTCTCTTCGGAGCAGTACAGGTAGTATGCTCAGTCCTGGCCTGTACGTCGTCCTCACGCTCCTTTAACAGGCTATGAGTATGTTCGCTCCTGCTTATGTCTGTCATTACAACGCCCCACGCTTCAATAAGGAGTTGAAGCATACCACACCAGGGAGATTCTCTGGGGTAATAATTTTGGAAATGTGATCACGCTTCCAGTGTGTACCAACAGAGTGCAATGATCCAGGATTGCTATCAAGCCAGCTTCGGAGTTTCTACTAGTTCTCATTGATCAGGTATCGTACTTTAGTTTCATCTTCTCGGGCATTGTATATGCTGCGTTTGCCCTAGCTGGTCATTATAGGTTTGGTGACGGAGTGAACGGTGATGTCCTCACCAACTACCAAGGTTGGTGTATCTGTCTTGCTAGTGGTTTGAGCTACTCTTCTTAGGTCGTTACGCTGATATATGGTGCTTGCTTATGTGGCTGGCCATGGCTCTATGTCTCATTTTTGGATACCCGCTCACTTACATTTCTTCTAACGAGTCGTTAGAGCGTCTAGGCGTCTCCTGTCCTCCATGGCTGTACATCATCATTATGACTCTTGGCGGTGTCCTCATAAAAGATCTATCAGTCTTCCGTTCTTACCAAGGAGCCATTCTGGGCATCTCAGTTGGGTTGACTTTGCCGGGCCTCATGTATATCGGTCTGGTCTGGAAGCGTGTCGAATGGGCCAGCAAGAGAAGGACGTTGACATGCTTCAGCTGGGCTAGTATTGCTATGGGTCTCTTCTGTATGGTAGTCGGCTGTGTTGCCACAGCGCTCCAGCAAAGAGGAGGTCACTAGGCTACAGTATAATAACTGCTATTCTCTGTACTTATGTATTATCGAAACAACATATATACAAGTTTAGTCTGCTGAGCTGTTCCCAAGCCCCTTTGGTGGCCCGACTTCATCATTGATGTTCCCAAGTTGGGAATCCCAACGTCAATGTTCTCTGCGGGTATCATGTGTAATGCTTTACCACGACTCCTTTAACATCAAAGAGAGCATTAATATGGCTCTGATTCCTTTTTTGTTGAAGACGCTGTAGTTTACCCTTGGTTTCGGTGAATTCACGTTGTTGAGTTATTTAGTTTGAGGGTTATGGGGGAAACAGAGTACACCTTGCTCGTTTCGAGATGGACGTTTCCTATCATCGTTGTCTACTACAGTATACTGATCTATTTTCGCATACAAAGCCATGGGAGGTGTCTGGTTACGCAACGCCTCGGTAGCAAGCATAGCCCTGTACTTCTCATGGAGGGGCTGGAAGTACCTAAGCACGTGGCAGCTGGTCACGCTATTGTGGATCGGGACTGTCCACAGTACAACGGCTTTCCTCAATGTCACACAACTCTACCCTAGCTTTCCTGGCAAGAGGTGGGATACCATCCCGAGTGAACAGTGATACGGCCCTGGTGTCTTCCCTTTCAGTCGGACTACGGGCTCACTCAATGTTGGTCGTACCGTATTATTGTGGCCCTTCTTCCTCTTTCAATGGTGTTACGTCTCCATTGCTTTCCTTATTCACTTAACAATAGCAAGTGGTTGGAATCCTGCAGACTCCTCGGCGGAGGTAGGTCAGTGACAGTAGTTGCTGTTGCCAACTCTATCAGGTTGCTTCGGGTCTCTTTGTTGGAGACATCATGGCTTCGGCATTCGATAACTCATGGGATGCAGTGTTGGACATTACCAACGAATTGCCACGGCTCTCGTCGTCTCAGAACTACCACTGTATACCAACATGGGACGGGTGGGACCATCCTCTCAAGCGTCTCAACTTCATCGCTCTTGTCAGGACAGCACCAACAGTTCAGCAATTAGATGAAGCTTGTGACTACATCGGGTCTCTCGTCAAGAAGAAGAATGAGAATGCGCATATCCTCATTCACTGTGCTCATGGGAAAGGTCGCAGCGTTACAGTCACGACTGCAGTTCTTGTTGGTCTTGGCATTGAGCCCGATTGGCGCTCTGCTTACTCCAGAGTAATTCTCAGTCGATTTTTGTTCGTGTATCAACACCATCATCAGGTACGAGCTCATCGTAGACAGGCTCATCTCAATCGAGTGATGCAGCAGAGACTTGAAGATTGGGAAACTGCTCGCCGACGAAAAATGTGAAGTTTGTTCAGCTTCTGTTGTATATTAATAATAAAATCTGCTGCTGTACTTTTCATACCGATCATTGCCTTTGAGTTCATTGGGTTCTGTGTATGGGAGAGTACAAGAGAACGTCTTCAAAGGTCAGGTTTGATATTCAACGGATCGCGCTTAGTTGCTCAACAGTGGTGGGCGTTGGGATACGAAATTGGACGAGGAGCTCAGCGGAGATCAGCGTGGCACATCCCAGATTATTACATAATTCTCCGATGCTCGGAAACGGGGATCGCTTCGCTCCGCTAATTCAATGGCGCGCGACATTTTTCTGCGGTGCGCATTGTTGTACTTGCCGAAGGAGTTGAGCATGTCGGATTTGAAGAGAACAAATGGTTTGGAGGTACTGTGGCATTTACCTCGACCACCCACACGATCAGTATTGTCGTGCTTCAGGGCCTAGTTTCCCCAAGAGCTCCTAAGAGGCCGAGGTCGGGTACGGAAACATTGGACGATGCATCATCTGATGATGGGGGTCTCGATGGCCTTATGGGTAGTATTCAACTCGAGGCACTTCCAAGCAGACAATACGGTCCAGCAAATCGCAACTACTGCATACCCTTAAGCTGTTCTCTTGAGAGGTGTGCCCATTTGCAGGCCTAGCATTTGATGACGACCTCACAGCTGGCCTGGAGGCTGTTGTAGAGGAGTCACCGTGTGAGGAGGATTTTAGTAATTCAGTTGAAGACACAATAGTACCCCAAGTAGCAGTGGGTTCGCTTAACTGCTTGGTGGTGACTCTCGGAGCGGTTCAGGTTATGTGGGTGTCCCCACCGTTGCTCGATCGTTATACCCTCTGTGTCGTGCAAGATGGAGGAGCTGAGCTCACCGTGCCCATGACTTGGTACCGTCAACGCGACTCTGGAGATGCTTCAGTTTGTTCCAAAGAGTAGTACAAGATCAACTCTGGAGTAATTCTCATTACTACTTACAGAACTCCCGATTCACCACATGTAACGCCTAGTGTGCTGCCACAAACCGTTATGGAGGTCGTAGGCTGTCATGTACGTGAACGTTGCTGAGGTATTGACCTTTCAGGTTCCCATCAACACTCCGGGTAAATTCGATCCACGTTTCATACAAGTCTGTGACCACGATGGTCGTCGTAGCCAGTATCAACACTGGCTGCGACACGGATGTATATGGGAAAGTGGATTCATTTGCACGATGGACCAAGAGGTGCTGCTGGTCAAACATTTGCATTTATTCTTGCTAATTCGACTGAAATGGAGCAATGCTGAGGTCTCGGGGGAAGGTCGATATTATTCTTTGTTGCGGTAGCACTCTCGTCCATCATGTTTACAACCTAATTCGTCAAGAGCTGCTGGTGCTGCTACAAGTGTTGGAGGCTCGTATAGTCCAAATGGGATACGCGCTGGTACTACGTGATGAAGGTCGTTGGTTCGATCCCTGCTCACTGCCCATGTGAATCGATACACTATTTCCGAGGTTCTCGGCTTTGCTAATCCTTTTTGTCCATCAGGATCATCTCCGAGAAGTTCACTTGCGTCACCAGCCAACGTTAGTGGAGACTCTACGTTGGCTCGAGCCTTAGCCGCGGTCAACGCAGGAGGCTCTAGTGGGAGTCAGTCGAACCAAGCTATCACACAACATCTATTGTACTATAGGGGGATCGAACTCGTTGTTTTCTAATAATATGAGTCACCACACAGGCAGCAGTTAAGGGCTGTAACCTCAGCAGCAACAGCAGCGGCTAAGCGATCAACTCACCCGATGCCAGTAGCGAGCAGTGAGAAGGAGAAGTCGCATCAAATGAGGAGGGAGTGGGACAAGCAAGTGAATAAGCTGGGTAGTACTGTTTAGTTTCGTCGCCTTCGATTAGTGGTTCTTCGCAGGCAAACAGCTGATGATCGCTATGGGGTATAGGGGACTTGATAAAGACAATCGTCTTAGTGAATGGTGTGCTTGGCTCGGTGTTAAGCTAACCTACATAGGCTTATCGAATAACAGCTATTCCAAGCTGCCGGGAGTGGTAGTGTAACAACGTTGCTTGCAGCACTACGTGGGATGGCAGGTCCCAACTGGTGCAGTAGGGGACATTGATCTGTGTGGTAATGGTCTGGAAGACGACCACTTGCATGTCCTGGCATCCACATTGAAGCCTTTCCATAGGCTCAGGGTCAAGGTAGTGGTAGGGACAGCACGAGGGTCAGTGGTTGAAGAATACTTAGGTATTGAGATTGTCGCAGAATAACATAACCGATAGAGGTCTCGAGTTGTTGTTATCTTATCCGTATCTACAGGCGTTGCATCTGGATGGGAATAAGTTGACGGGCGGCCAGGTACTAGCCGTTAAGAAGGCCGGTGTTGACCATGGTATTTGTTTTAGAACTTGCTGCACTTTATCACCAATGCGGTAGCACAGCTGAGGGAGACTAGACGCTCTCAGAGTGACCTGGAGTGGCGATCGTTGCCGCCGTTATGGATCAATCTTGACGGAAATTACATACAGGATTCAACAGAGCTCATACGCCATCTGACGGGGAAGGCTTGCGGACTTGTCGTGTGTCACCCTGAACGCACAGGCTGTGAACCGTAACCTACCCCCTCCCCTATAAATTGTGAGCACCCCCTATGCTGTTGTTCAGATCCGCGATGTGCCGAGTCTACGGCGAGCATTGTGATGTCCATCTTGAATGCCTTGGCTCTCAGCATCCTATAGAGGATATCAAATATCATGAGAATGTCGCAAACCCTGTTAATGAAGAAATAGGGACTGTGATTGACATGACTCCAACTGAGGTCGCTGATGTTGTTGATTTGGAAGATGACGATTGAGCCCTACGATAATTGTTAGTAATATTATAATAACTTTTCAGCGTTTCACTATCATAGTACGAATAGCATTTTTGTAATATTTTCATCGACAAAGTAAATGTTTTTGTTATTGAGTCGACGCAATAAAAAATACTAACGCAACCGGGAGAAGAATTCCAAGGCAACTTTCGTGTTAAAATTTAATGCAGGGTACAATGGTGTTTCGCTACTTTTCATGCAGTACACAATGATGACAGAAATCCAAGTCGAATGATAAGGGCAGAATTGTATTGAACAACATGCATGAGTGAATGACAACTTGTAATGGCTTCAAAAAACTGGGTGGACCATGGTCATGCTCGTGCCTTAGCACACTCGGCTGGTGCCACTCCTGATACAGTCTCACCTGAGTTGAATAGATTGACGGCATTGGTCACGACAGTAGTCATTACCTTGTGGAACGGTCGCTGCATTGGCGTCCTCACAAACTTTACGAATAATCATCTCCCAATCCAGTTTCGAAGCAAGCTTAGAATACCCGGCCTCCCAGGCGAGCTCAGAAGCAACTCGGCCACGATTAGACAACATAACAGGCGAGCTGAGGTTCCAAGTAGAGTTGGAAAGAGAGCGCTGTCACTTACCGATTGGGTCCTTCTACTAGTGGATTCCACCATAGAGACTGACGTGCTAGTCGGGCAGCTTGGTGGTGCCTGGGAAAATAATGGGGGGGATATGTAGTAGGAGTACTACACAGCAGGTCCTCCTTGAGTCCTGGCCCACATGTGTGTACGAGGATTGCTCATGAGAGTCTCACAGACAGCTGAATGCCCTCGACAAGCAGCAGCATGCAGAGCCGTCATGGAGAATTTCCGCAGTGGAATGGGGTCAACCTTAGCAGGATGAAGACGATTAGTCTGAAGCAGATCTGAACATAACATTATGAGCTGCTGCAGCCTACCTCTATCGTGCAGACATCCCTATTGGGAGGTGATGACGACTTGACCATGGCAGAGGGGTCGGCCCCCCAGTCCAGTAGTGCTTCGACGGCTATGCGAGACCCACAAGCCGACGCTGCCACCAGATGCCAATCTAATAGTCGTTGTTCAGCACACGACCGATCTGAGTGCAGGTACGGGTCTAATGAGAAGACTGAGTTGACGGCTACATGGGCAGTGGGGAGCTCTAAACTCCCGCCACAGGGCGGCCATAAGGAGATCAGAATTGTTATAAGAGGCTGCATACCGTAGACCATGGTGACCACCTGATGTGAGGTCCAAAGAGATGATCGACCAAGGCGGATACCACCTGCACGCTGTATGAGGGTGTAGGCCTTCCCCCTCCGAGGACACAGATCGAGTGGTCTCATACCTTCGGGGTCCTCACCGTTGACATCACAACCAACGGACAGGAGGGCGTCAACCTGGGAAAACCAGAAATGTCGCGCGCCTCAATATTCATCTAATGAACCTACGCAGTCAGGGACCCCTGAGGAGGCCGCCATGTGGAGCAAAAACTGCAGACTGCTCGGCAGAGGGGAGGGTATGTACCGCAGCATTTGTCTAAGCATGCACCTAGAAATCGAGGGCCTGGCCCAAGTCGATGCAGACGGGTCCTCTACGGTTCCTTGCGATCAATCGCCCACGCGAGAGACTGAGCAGATGGTTCACTTCCGGCCTCCAGGAGAATCTCTACTATACTCCTAATAAACGCTATCATCATAAGCAGATGCGAGACTAGCCTCACCCTCGCCTTGTACAGATGGCTAGACTGAGAGGGTCCATGGCGCTGGTGGTCTGTTGGGGTACACCATCGGCCGAGACCTCGATCGGTATAGTGGTCACCGTTCCAAGGTCAATGCCCGACCGGCCTGCCAAAGGAGTTCACGACCATACAGCGTGGCTGAGCCTACTCAAAACTTCAACAGCCCGTTCATCGCCTTTGTAGACCGCGGTCATGAGGGCATCTGTGGTCATTCTAGTGACTCTGCACACGGAAGGGCCCTAGAAGGGGGGGATATGATATAGAGAAGAAAGCCTAAGACTGGCGGCCTACAGCTCGAACAACATGGCCAGCCAGACCAAGCAGCCTTTCGTCCATGAGAATGTCCAATATAGCGCGACCGTTGGCGTCTCCAGCGTCCCGTACCTTGCATGCAGCCCTAAGGGGCAACAGGCAGAAGAATTCTAACCTGTTGGGGTTCCAAAGCGACCCTGAGGATGAAGGCCCCCATAGCCAAGCGACTAGACCTGGCCATGAGGGCAAGCTCGACTACGGACGTACAGGCCCCAAGCCATTGGGGATACCCCTGGGCCCTAGAGGTCTCTGAGGAGAGGACATCATGGGCTGAACTTGCCCTGTAAAATGGGCGACCATAGAAAATTCACTATGATAGTAGTTATACTAATACGTCCCTCACGGAGGAAGAATCGATAGGCCAGTAGCCCTTACCTGTTATTAACCGAGACCATGCTCTGGTCATACGGCAACACTGTGCCAATCTGGCCCACTCCTCTACTCCGAGGTAAGTCCACACTAGACCACCAAAGGTAGTGGGGTCAAAGAAGTGCAGAACACAGGCGGAAGACCCATCCGTGTAAAGGGACAAAGGGTCATCACGAGGGGACATGAATTTGGAGTGATCAATCTACATCACCGAAATAGGCCAGTAGGCAGTGACCATCGACCCCCTCAGATTCGCCTTTAAAGTTATCATGCCTTCCCTGTAGTGGTACAGAAGGGGAGTCCATTACATTGTTTATGTCATCATAGGGCGAGCAGAGATTGGTCACAATAGAACACCCCGAAAGAATATAAGTAACTCAAGACTGAGGGGCCATAAGAAACTCCCTATAATGGCTTGCAATGTGATGAAGACCCGCGACCGGCTAGGATCTGCCTAAAACGCTTTGTATGATGTTTTGCCAAGTCCAGATATAGTGTGGATTTCAAACGGTGAGCAACGATGTGAATATCCATGCCGTGATAACTTCGAGTACCCGATCAGCCGAAACATAAGGCTTCGGAAAACTTGCCTTTTCCAGCATCAGCTCGAGCATTTTTGAGATTTTTAGGCTCGTAAGGGGACCGAGAGTCGACGCAGATACACAGACTTGAATGAAACCGCCTCTGACCCGAAAAGAGCTCCTCTAGATCAGCCTCGTCCTTGCCAGAGGAGCCGCTCGCCAGTCTGGACGGCTCATCGCTGAATGTGGATCGACACTGAGAAGGTCCACACGTGTCTGACGGCTACCGTCTCCTCCTCAAGTGTTTGTGTGCATGTAGGGGCCCTATTGGGCTACGCCAACGATGTAATAGCCTCTCGTAGACTGACCATCGACCACACCATAGAAGTTGCCAATGTTCGCCCACGACTACGGCATCGATGACATACCCATCGGTCAGTGAAAAAGGTGAAACGCCTAATCGATTAGTCGCCCTATATGAGCCGCTCTCTAAGTGCCTCCTCGCCGGTCAGCTCATGCCCAGCTGTAGACGATACCCCCTCACACTACCAGTGTCCTGGACTGTCCTCCAGAGCCCCAGATGGTCTACCATACAAAGCTGCCAACACCCCACCATTACTACTCCATACGGCCCTCCAACGGAGCGGTCGTTGGTCCCTCTGCCACATGTCCCGGAGTCTGCTGGCCTTCTCATCCTCCCATTCTGAGAGACATCCGCCTTTTACCACTGAGCGTTGGAAGGGGAGGTATCGGAGAACCAGGTTTCACCAACTCGCCAAGCTTGGTGATTTCGGGTCCTAATGAACTCTCGCCAACACGCTCAATCATGGGATACGACCGCTTCTGGACCATATTTCACCTCTTTGGCATCAACACCTAACGAATTTCACCGAGATGTGGCGGAAACTGGTTGAGGAAATCCGTAATTTCGTTCGCCCAAATGATCTATTCCGTTCTGTGCGCACGGTTACAGCAACTTGGTATTGGTGTAACATGCCAGTGGCTCAGATATTGCTATAAAACTTGGTGAACTTATCGGTATTCGCCAACTACGTGTCGTAAATCGCCGATATCTTGGTATAATCATTTGTTTATGAAGATTACACCATCTTTCGCGATATCCGCCTTTTATCGATCACGGTTGGTATATTCCCGAGTCGGAGTCGAATATCGCCAGGTGATTTGTTCAAATCTGGTTTTGTGACAGGCTTCGCCACAACTTCTTCATG
>NW_003214508.1:522165-523784 GCF_000006405.1 Perkinsus marinus ATCC 50983 | reverse complement strand
CTCGAGCTCAATAATTCAAGGCTGAATAAGGCTCCGACCAAGCTCCGACCAAGAAGCAGCTCAGGCTTATGTGGAGAGACTGCGGCAGCACTTGAAGGAGGATCAACAAATTGGGTCACAACACATCAAGCAGGTGGCAGGGAAGCGAGCGCTGGAACGTAGAGAGGATATGAAGCCTGAAGAGGTGTTTCAGGTAGGTTGTCCTAATAGGATAGTATCCTAGTTCTGGTGACTTGAGTTCAGGTGGGCGACAAAGTTGCCTTTAAGAGAAACTCTTCGGCCGCAGTACATGGCTCTAAGTTCCAGAAGCGCAAGTTCCATGGGGTGTATCTAGTGACCAAGGTGTTGTCCCCAACCAGTTACTGGTTACTAGTTACCGTTACCTGGTTACCCCATTACTAGTCGTTGCGTCCCGAAACGACCTTACTGGTAACAGCGCAACAATTGCCATAAGACACCGTGAACGTAGTGAACAGCTAAACGAAACCTAGAGAATAACCCAGTTCTTGTTCCCCTTTAAAACGTGTTTTTTACACTTCTCAGTTCTTATGTTATCTCGGAAACTGCTCCAGCACTCAGCATAGCCCCGCAAGGCTCGCTTTCTGCCGATTAACGGACAGAGGTCTTCTTCACCTTCAACTACCAACTCCTCACCATCACGGTCTCCTCGAAAACGATACAGGTAAAGGTCGTCTTCTCCGGCATACCAGTCGTCCTCACTGACGACCGAATACTCCTGACGAACTTGGCGGTCTAGAGAGAAGTTCGACCAAACGAACACCTTGTCTCCGGGGACTATTGACATGTGATTAACACAAGGATGCTGAATTCCGAGTCAACACTACCATCAAAAAAACAACACCAACTAATGAGATTAACTCACTCGCCTTTCCTCAGCCTTGGAAGGCCACCGCCTTATTTAAGGCTCACCATCCTCCATTCGGAGCTTGATGCGCATCCGCTCGTTGTGCTTTCTCAGTGGATGAATGAAGAATCGTTCATGTGAACGGCGATGACCCATGAAACACTTCAAGGCACCGTGCAGGGCCTCGGCAGCGTTGTTTGTACTATGTCGCATCCCCGCTGGAGCTGATCAGACTGATCAGATCAGTATAATATAGTATATTAAATATACCAGAACGTGAGGTGCCTCGCCAATGGAGGATCAGACCTGAAAGAGACCCTTTTCCGAGATTATGAATTAACAGAACCCGACGTTGGAGTAGTAGAGCGATCGACACGACTATCGGGGGCGGGCTTGAGTGAGAGCGAGTTGTCAACAAGACACTTAAACAGAATAGGGTCCTCCAAGACTCAACCTCTCCTAAAAAGCAACACAGTATAGAACACAAAAGCGAAACTTCCTACTTACCGGAAGACAGTAGAGAACGGAACTTATCACGACACTGTTGACCGGTCCTAGCTGGGCATTGTGAGCTTCACATTGTCTTCACAATGTGAAGACTCAATACGAAAATACCGATAGGAAATAAGACCAATTGAATCCGAGAGCTTTCACAGTGCGAAAGCTCTCGGATTTAATTGAAATTCACACCCGAGATGAACAGAATGACCTCAGATCGCGTCCAGAAGTTGTAGCACCTCATACGCTTACTCGT
>NW_003214508.1:516398-522065 GCF_000006405.1 Perkinsus marinus ATCC 50983 | reverse complement strand
ATTGTCTTCATGATTTTGTTATGTCTTCTTTGAAGAGGCCGCCTCCTACTCACGATGCCCTGGACATGGAAGGTCTGTCGTGCACTCACAGGTCTTGCCGTATCGCCTTAGCCCATCGGGAGGCTACCTTCCTCCGAAAGGTCGAGGGCCTGGCAGCCCAGCGTCAGAGGGTGGTCATGCGGGCCATGGCCGATCTAGCTCGACAGTGTCGTCAGCAGACGTTGGCCCTGGCTCTGGATCGATGGTATTTCGTCGTTACTAGGGGGAAGCTTCGAAGGCTGGGGTTGGTCCGCGTTGTGTGGGAAAGATGGTATCGCCTGATCCTAATGGGCAGAAGGGAAAAACAGGTCGCCCGAGTAGTATGGGGAGTAGCCTTGCGGTTGTACTATCATAGTATCGGCGGAGTGATGCGGAAGTGGCTCGGGATGATCAGAAGGGTCCACTCAGCAGTGCAGATGGACACGGTCGTTAAGGGAGAGGTTGGCACCCAGACTCGGACTGTGAGCGTATCGGCAACCTCCATGCAGACTCAGTCGCTGTTCCAAGCCCAAGTAGGTTGCCAAACCCGTAGAGTGGTCACTCTTGGGAGGGAGGTCCAGACCAACCCACAGCTACGGCCTAGTCGGATGACGCAGACTAGACTGCAGTCTCGAGTGGCCGGGACGCAGACCCCAGTGCGACGCTTGGTGTCGGCAGGCGTCATCACAGATCGGATCGAGTCCCTGGAGGTCGACAGTCAGACCTGCAGGGTGGAGACTGTGGAGGGAGGGGCTCAGGTCCAGCTGGAGGTGTCGGAAACATCAACGCAGACAACGATGCCCGCTGGGGTAACGTCCGGGTCCCAAACTGAAGTGGTCGGTCGAGTTGATGATGGTGGTGAAGTCCAGTTTGACGTTGGTATCCAAGCAGAGCCGTCGGATAGTACTGAGCTTGTGGGCGCTGGAGGATCTTCACACACGGTCAGCACAGGCGTTCAGACGAGTGAGGAGGGCCAAAGAAGCGAAGATGGACCCATCACTACCACTCACGATGCAGAGTGCCAGGCAATGGTGATGGTTGAAGGAGTAACAGTGGGAGCTCAGACGGATGATCTCATCAGGCTTGACGCTACTACAAGCCCACTGCATGCACATACAGTGGACGTGGTCGAGCAAGAGGTGCAGACGGGGCTAGTCGAGTCGATGGCCCCTACGGCGGTGGAGGTTGGCAAGGTTATGGAGACTGTGAGTATTGGGTCTATCGAGTGGGACGATGCGGCACGACCTACCATCAGAAGCTCGATCATGGCTAGCTCTGAGGTCCATCGGATAGCCCCAGTTCCGCATGTCTGGCCAGAGGGGCCGAGCTCATCGATAGAGACATCTGTCAGCGAGGGAGTACCGAAGACCACCACGGGGCAGCTCTTACCAGCGCGGTACCGGGGCCATCCTCATGATGAAGGTGCTCGTGGGGTTGTGGTGACCGGAGGGACAGCTGTCCAGACTAGCCCTGGGAGAAGCACCAATATGACTACTCAAACGGTTGGTATGGCTAGTAGGTCCTTTGCTGTACAGACGGACAGTCAGGCTCAGTCTAGGGCCAACTGGGTGATGGCCATTCGATGTCTGAGGGGCCTGGTCATCTCTAGGTTGCGGTATGGGCTCGGCCTGTTGCTTTCGAATAGGCTCGTATGGGACAACAAGGAACTAGCTGATCTGGTAGTAGGCCTGCAGGGAAGGATCGACAGTGTCACCGCCTCCCTCCGAGATCGTGACCTCGAGGTGTCTCAACTGAGGTTGGGCATCGAGGCTCATAGGGAAGCTGAGACGCAGGCTGCTGCCCAGGTTGGGGCTCTGACGGCTAAGTGCCAAGGCCTGGAGGAGAGGTGCTCGGGCGTGGCTGGGCTAGAGGAGCGGCGTAAGGAGCTGGAGGGACGATGCGAGGCGTTATTTGATGACAATGTGGAGTTGGCCGCCAGCTTGGAGAAGGCTCTGGAGGGGGTTCATAGGGCTGAGAGAGCCGAACGGAGGGTCGAGGAGCTGCAGATCATGCTAGCTAATAAGGTGAGTGTGAGAAGGATACTCTATTGGTTTTTGTGACGTTGTCCCTGGTAGCGTGACAAGGCTAGGGAGGAGGTAAGAAGCCCTAATAATGAGGAATCTCTGGACGACAGTACTACAGTGGGCATCCAGGAACAGCTGGACGCCTATATGGAGCTGCTGGTAGATCTCACTAACAAGCTAGATAGGTAGTAGTTGGGCGGGGGAGTGGGTACAATGAAGTTTCACTCGTTTTACGTGATGTGGTGTGATACTCGGTGAAAAAGCTGATATTCGCGGTAATATGTAGTAGCCGGGAAATAGTTTTACACTAGTGTTTATCACATCACTAGAGTGGAATCTAAATGGAGTGGTTGGATGGTCAGGAGTGAGGAGGAGAAGAAGGCCAAAGAGGAGGCGTTGGATGATTTGAAAGGCCGCTATGAGCTCCTCTTGGCTGGCCGGAGTTCGACCGGCGGTTGATGATGATGATGATAAGGGATTCTGTAACTGTACTAGTGACCATTGTCGTATCTTTTTGCATGTCACATTACTACATGGTTTCCCATCCAGCTCTGTGTAGTGTTTACAGTAGGAGACGTGGCTTTTCCTGGAGTTATGGTACGTGGTCTTCGTACATGTCGGGGGTTGGCCTCGGCTCTGGAGGGTCGAATAAAGAGGAAGCCTTGGGAGGACATCAAGGCTAATTATATCGCTGACATGCTGCCTGGGTCGACGGTAGGCCCGGAGGGTCAGTGGTGGGATAGCTAGCCTGGTGATCAGCTAGCGGCCCAAGGGCTGGAGCACGCCTTGGAGGAGATGGAGGAAGAACTCTCTGAGTTGACAGCAGTTGTTGAGTGAGAGGGGGGCTATGGACAGGTATTGAGGATCCTGTCTGTGCAGGAAGGACGGCGAGCCGGCACTACGGGGCGTTACTCCATCGCGGATGGTCAGTAGATGGAGTGCTGTTACCAATGCTAAGTGGGGTCGGGCATCATCTTGCAGTAATGTTATCGTACATGAGCTCAGGGTGTCATCCGGTGCTCGAGTGCCTGAGGGGGACGGCATGGGGAGAGGATTACATGATGGTGGAGGGTGGGCTGTGTGGGAGGGCAGGGCTCCTGCTCTATTGATGTATGCTCAGAGAGGAGGGATCAGAGGCTATGGTCAGCACTGGGTTGGCAACAACAACGACCCTAGCACCGAGGCCCCCGGTGAGTATAGCGTTGGTGGGCTCTGAGGAGGATCGCTTTAGGGCACTCTGATGGAGATGACCACAGTCCCGAGTGAGGTGATGAACCCTGTGCTGCGACAGAGGGCACGGCGGCGGGTGAGGACCCAGGCTTTGATACAGGTGAGTGCCCCCAAGCTGCGACCAACGGTGATTGAGTCCACTTCAGCG
The DNA here is from genome assembly GCF_000006405.1 of Perkinsus marinus ATCC 50983. NCBI lineage: Eukaryota > Perkinsozoa > Perkinsida > Perkinsidae > Perkinsus > Perkinsus marinus. Next base: position 518,645 of record NW_003214508.1, on the reverse strand, counting down.
GTATGTCGCACAGCTACTTCTGTGTGCCTCGAAGGAGGAGCGAGGGCTGCTCCTGGACGGTATCGATGTTCAAATAGAAGGAGTAGATTCGGAGAGCACACGTTCGTAAGAAAGCCATGATTTTCGGATGCTATCCCACGCGAAGTATTAGAATCATAATTCATAGTGAGCAATGCCGACTGAGAGTGATAAAAATGAAGTTCAATGATTCATCAGCACATGTGAATATCGAACCAACTAAGCCACCATTATGGAGCATTCGGTGAGCTCCTAGTGGTCAGGAACTTTTAATGTTCCCCGGAGGGATTCGTTTTTTATTTTCCACATTCGTCAATCAGTTTCCCATGTAAATGTCATCATCACATTAGGATCATTTTCCCCCCATTGTTTTCAAACCCTGGAAAACATTATTTCTCAAAGCTGGATAGGCCTCTGCTGATGGTAGTTCACTCCCATACTCAACGAGTTATGATGATATAAAAGAACACCGTATATAGCGACAAGTGCGGGAAGGTTTCAACCCTGCAGTATCTTCATACGGTCCAATATTTTCACGCGCCACGAAATCGCGGGAGGTGGATCCTTTTTTGTACAAGTTGCTTATCTGTTTACGCCCCTTACTAACAACTACGGCCTCTTGTTTCCCATAGGCCCCATACGGTGTACTACTCGGTGCCTCTTTGGGAAGAAGGAGAAATCGAGGCCATCCAGCGACGCTTGGAGAATATAGCTCCCATTATACAGCAGAGGATAGCCGACAAGCTCACTATTGGCCTGTGCCCACCCCTAGTGTAAGAGTAACCATGTTGTCTTGTGGTGCTGAACTGAAGGTGACAGGTTCGTCCCTGTTGGTCGTAGCAAGGACGAGCGTGGCACCCCACGAAAGGGTCGAGAACGAGCGAGAGAGATGGCGATCGATTTACAGAAGAACTTCACACGAGAGATGAATTGGCGTCGTATACGCACGAATTGATCAATCATGTTTCTGTCAAAGACTGTCTGTGTCGTTGTCAATATCGGAGATCAGGTGTGAGAAGAGCTGATCACGAGCATCTTCACAATAGCTCATACCCCAGGGCATTTGGGTTGGTCATTCCGTATATTCGTGGATGACAGCCACTTGTGATTGCTAATATTGAGCTCACTGGGAGTTTAGTGACTTCGCAACAGGTTATCAATTTTTTGCTATAAAGTTGGCTCTCTTATTATGGATGATTCCGTTCTTTGAAGAGCCTGCGATATTGCAACCCTGTAGCAAGCCTCTACGCTCGGAAGCAGCCACTTCGGCACCCCCGAGCCCTCCAGGGCATGAGTGGTTATCCATCTCAGAAGAGCCGACCTTACCTCCTGTCTCCTGGGATGCTATACATGGCCATGCACAGTCCCGGTCAGGGATCATTCGGGGGTTCCCTGTAAATCCATTGAGTCGCGATAGGAGAGCTGAAATGGTGAAGTGTGCAAAGTTTGCCGTACAAGGGGCCGCCTCTAAACTCTTCCCTTGCCGTAGTATTGACGATAGACGCCTGGTCTGTCGATGTGGTACAGCCCGGTGTTATCTCTGTTGGGCACCAAGGGCAGGGAACATCATCACTGGGCTCAAGGCTCTCAAGCTGCCAATGCAAGTCCGGGAGGAGCTCGATGCCATTCTAGCCGAGGAGTTGCTGCCCTTCGACCGAGAGTCATTTGACGGGGTCATGGGTCTGGCCAGGAGGGGACAGAAGTTGTGTCGGGTCCTCGGTACACTCGATGAGATCTTCGGCTCGGCCTCTGAAGATGCGCCTGTTGACGTCGACGTCTGCCGACTAAGAAGGCTTCTGCGTGTCATCGAGCAGCGCCAGCATGGCGGAGGTCCTGAGGCCCGGGAACACCTCTTGCGCCTTGTCAAGGCCTTTTGCCGTGAGGCTGAGAGGAAAGCCGAGGATGCCTTGAGGCGTCGTACTGTCGACTTGGGGGGAGAATGGGTACTCCTTCCCGAGAGGCCCGATACCCAGGACAGTGGGTTGCCTGTGCATGATATGTTGTGGCGCACCCCTCTTGGTCAGGCTCTTTTGATGCATTGGACGAGTACGTCTGCAGTGCGGCTGAACCCATCAGCCGGTTGTTGGTCCCGATAGAGGATACGCTGGACAACTCGGCAACTGCCGTGACTCGCGCTGTACGTCAACAACAGTACCTTTTTCTCTATTGACTCCTTGTGGACCCTCAGGGAATTAACTCTTCGAATTTAGGTGCGGAACTCGCCGGTAT